>NW_026137496.1:0-49442 GCF_009805555.1 Andrographis paniculata | reverse complement strand
CCTCAAGACGGAAAGACCTCAGGACGAAGGTCTTCAGGTCGGGAGGTCCTCAAGACGGAAAGTCATCAAGACGGAAGGACCTCATGTCGGTAGGTCCTCAAACGGAAAGACCTTAAGACGGAAGGTCTTCAGTCGGGAAGTCCTCAAGACGGAAAGTCATCAGGACGGAAGGACCTCAGGTCGGTAGGTCCTCAAGACGGAAAGACCTCAGGTCGGAAGGTCTTCAGGTCGGGAGGTCCTCAAGACGGAAAGTCATCAGGACGGAAGGACCTCAGGTCGGTAGGTCCTCAAACGGAAAGACCTCAAGACGGAAGGTCTTCAGGTCGGGAAGTCCTCAAGACGGAAAGTCCTCAGGACGGAAGGACCTCAGGTCGGTAGGTCCTCAAGACGGAAAGACCTCAGGTCGGAAGGTCTTCAGGTCGGGAGGTCCTCAAGACGGAAAGACCTCAGGTCGGAAGGTTTTCAGGTCGGGAGGTCCTCAAGACGGAAAGACCTCAGGTCGGAAGGTTTTCAGGTCGGGAGGTCCTCAAGACGGAAAGTCATCAGGACGGAAAGTCCGCAGGTCGGGAGGCCCTCAGGACGGGAAGTCCGCAGGTCGGGAGGCCTTCAGGACGGGAAGTCCGCAAGACGGGAGGCCCTCAGGTCGGGAAGTTATCAGGTCGGAATTCTGCGGCAGAACCAACAAATCGGGTGGTTTGTTAGTCGGGATGTCTGTAGCTAATCCAAACAAGTCAGATGGTTTGCAAGTCGGGAGGATTGGCAGTCGGACCCATACTATTGTAGATTGGCAGTCGGGCCTAAAGGGCGGAAGGTCTGTGGTCGGCTCAAAGAGTGAAATATAGGGATAATTTTGGTCTGCTGAGGACACGTGTCAGCAGGAGAAGGGTTGGAAGACGGTTGGGAAGGAGACGTTGTAACCGTTCGGGTGACGGTTTTCAGTACAGTTTCCCAGAGAATATTTAAGGGTTTGGATCATCATTTGGCAAGGTATCTTCAATCAACTTCAACAAAGCAAAGTCAGATTTGGGGATCACCACTTTAAATTTCAGTCTTTTATTTTCCAGTTTATTTTCTGTACCATACAGTGTTTAGAGATTCCTAATCTCAGGCACTAATTAATCAAGTTTAAGGATATTTTCTATATCTTTGAATTTTACTTTATTTTTGTTGAAAAATTACATCAACAAATTGGCGACCACAGTGGGAGCAAGACAAAATTGCTCATTCCAATTCCGGCGATAATTTCATACGTCTTAGATCCGGCCGTATCATCGGAAGGGTCCATATGGCAGGTTCACAACCTCAATCATCTTCGGCACCGGTGGGAGAATCCGTTCCACCACCTATTGTGCCAAATGCCGGGGAAATCCCACAACCACCAACTGATTGGTGGTCTTATGTTCAACAAATGAACAACCAGCACACTTTGGTTATGCAGAATATGTTGCGTGAGCAACAAACGAACATGTTGCGTGAGCAACAGAGTCTGATGCAGAACATGATAGATCAAGCACTGTCAAGGGTTAGTCTTCAACCCACTCAAACTCCACCAGGAGTATCACCATCCAGACCACAGGCAAATTTCGCAGGGCCATCATTCGTGGATAGTACATTCCCAAGTGCCACAAATCCCAACCGAATGGATAGGGGAAAATCTCCTCTGACTTTTCCCAACACTGTTCCACTGGGACCAAGGGTTACCAATCCGCAGCCGAACAATACAAGGGAGGACAGGCCTGAAGGATATATACATGATCCTATTCATATTCCTGTGCAGGATCCGTTCCATGTTCCTGATCATCAACGCTTTCATGTAGATCCTGATGAGATTGCACATATATTAAGGGATCAGTATGGATTAACTCCTCAGATGGCTAACCGCCCTGCATATCAGAGACCTTTCCCAGAAAGGATCATTAATGAACACCCCCTCCCAAGGAATTATCGACCACCCGATTTTCATGCATTCTCAGGGGAGGACGGATCTTCCACCATAGAACATGTTGGTCGGTTCACAGCACAATTGGGAGAAGTTGGCAATAACCCTTTTTATAAGTTGCAACTGTTTGGTTTATCTCTTACTAGAACAGCGTTTTCGTGGTTTGCAAGTCTGCCTCCTGGACAAATTCAGACGTGGGAAGGACTGGAGATGGCATTTCATGCCAGATTCTTCAATCCTTTACCAACTGTTTCTTTAACTGATTTACTAGAATTGAGACAGTATCCAGAAGAATCTGCTTCACAGTTTATAGAAAGGGTGCGATTGATGAAGGGACGATGTCCTACGGTAATCAGTGAGAAAGAGATGACCAATTTAGTGGTCCGGAATATGCATACTCGCTTAAGAAAGGCACTCACTGCCCTGGATGTTGAGGATTTGGCAAGTCTTGCATCCAAGGCAGGACGTTTAGAGTCTTTGTTCAGAGAGGAAGATCAGCATAACAGGCGTAATAGAGGCCAACATATGGCGAGTATGGGAACAGAAACATGTGACTTTGATTTTAATCAGTCAGAAGAGATGGCAGCCGAAATCCTTTCTGGAAAACCTTATGTATGCCCTAAATTGAAGCCAGTACCAGGATCTGAAGGAAAGGAGCAACCGACGTTTGATAGTTCGAAAGCTGATGAAATCTTTGATATCCTACTGACTGATGGGCAGATCCGTATTCCAAAGGGGCAAAGATTGGCCACTAAAGAAGAAATCAAAGGGAGACCATATTGTAAGTGGCATAATTCTTTCACACACAATACAAGTCAGTGTACTCATTTCAGGAAGGAAATTCAAAAGGCCATCAAGACAGGTCGGCTCAAATACATCACTCTAGGTGTAGACCAGCAACCGTTTCCGAAAGTAACAACGGCAATGGTTGACATCCAACCAAGTTCGGAAACAAGGAAAAGTTCGGCCAATAGTGGACAAACAGGGGAACGAACTCAGGCAAGCCCCGGAACAAAGAAAGGAAATCAGCCAAACAGCAGCCGACCGGAAGAACGACTCAAAGTTTGTGAGAAGCCAGTCGCTGAAAAATGGGACCATCCAGACGGTTCTTTTAATGTGGAGGTGAAAGAAAAGGTTTTAGTGCGTGACCACCCGACCAGAAAAACAGGTTCAGTCGGGAACAATTGGGCTCGAAATAAAAAGCCTTTACCCGTTGATATAGATCCTCGTTTCCCAGGTATGAATCGTACACAGATTCGCAATGCCAAACGCAGGTATGCTGCAAAGTATGGGAAACGAGTTCCTTCAGTAAAACAACGAACCGACGAACAAAAAGCAGCCGACCACTTGGCAGGAGATCAGTCCATTAGAGTCTTTACAGAACAAACGACCAACGAGCAGGGAGCAGCCATTCAGTCTCCAAAAAGTCGGTCCAGTCGGGTCTGTTCAGGAAAGCAACCGAACGACGGATTAGGCGCTTCCGACTATACCAAAAGAAGTTCGTCGGGACAGGGGAAAGGTAAAGGAATGGCAGATGAAATAATTAGAGGTTTTCGATGCCAACATTGTGAACGGATCAACATCAATCCATCTCCTGAGGAATTCCGTATAGAATCTTTGACGGTTCAATCTCGGGATAAGACAAGGAAGAAGTTGTAACTACAGAGGAAAGTTCAAGATCTGTTAAATCTCGTCTGGGACCACGAATCCCTTGTCGAATGACAGAGATTAATCAGATGAGAGATGAACCGATGTGGGCGAGTCTGGTAGATGATACTATGGACGAACCTTTATGGGCATTCTTGGCAGATGACGAATTAGAGGAAACAGAGTGGGCAAAGACTTCAGATTCCGAGCCTCAGCCGGAGGCACCTTCGATTGTGTTTCCTCCTATTCCAGAGGGTGCGATCTCCCATTTGAAACCTCTGTATGTTAATGCTCACATTTGTGGGAAACCAATCACAAAGGTTTTCGTGGATAATGGAGCAGTCTTTAATGTTATGCCATTGAAGACTCTCAAGAAGCTAGGGAAAGGAATTCATGATCTGTCTCCTGTGGAATTCGAAATGACAAGTTTTACAGGGCAGCCGACTAAGCCTGAAGGCATGATGGTTGCCACAATCGAGGTCGGACCAAAGAAGATCTCCACTGTTTTCTTTATTGTGGACGCAGATACTACATACTCTCTCTTGCTGGGAAGAGACTGGATTCATGCCTCTCAATGTGTGCCATCAACCCTGCACCAACAATTAATGTTCTGGGAAGGAAATCAGGTCTTCAAAATGGAAGCGAATGACAACCCATTCGATGTATCAGAACAAGTTGAAGAGTCAGTGTTTTATTCCAGTCATTTGGCTCCGATGTCTCAGTTGTATATGGCCAGGGAATACCCAAACAAGGGTTATAAAGTCACTGGCCAGAACTCGATGTTCTATTAAAAGAACACCTTTATTGTATGGCTCATGATAAAGCCACACCCATTCCCATATAATTTGTTTGTTATGGATGATACAAGTTTAGAAGTATGTAGTTCTCTTATTAATAAGTTCTATTTAAAGCAGTTATTACATAAAGCAGAAAATAGTAAAGAGATTCTTGATGTTCACCTCCAAGAAGATGAACAATTTCGTTGGCCCGATTTATTAGAAAAAACAGAACCAACAGCTTCATCACAAGACCCATTATTGGAGTTTAATTTAGGAACCGAATTGGTTCCAAAAGTGATCAGGCTAAGTGGTTATTTGTCTAAAGAGCAACAGACAATGATGCTCGAAGTTATTAGAAACAACATTGATTGTTTAGCATGGGATTATTCAGAGATGCCTGGTTTGACAAGAAGTCTAATAGAGCATCGATTGCCTATCAAGGAAGGTTGTAAACCTTACAAACAACCTCCAAGGCGAATGAGCCCGGATCTGATGCCTCAAATCAAGGAAGAAATCCAAAAACTTCTCAAAGTGGGTTTCATTCAGCCTTGCCGTTATGCGGAGTGGCTGGCTAACATTGTGCCAGTGGTCAAGAAAAATGGTAAGATTAGGATATGCATCGATTTCAGGGATTTGAATCTAGCTACCCCTAAGGACGAATATGTGATGCCTATGGCCGACATGTTGATAGATGCAGCAGCAGGGCATAAAATCCTTAGTCTGATGGATGGTTATGCAGGTTATAACCAAATATTTCTGGCAGAAGAAGACATTCCTAAGACAGCATTCAGATGCCCAGGGGCTTTAGGTATTTATGAATGGACAGTCATGCCATTCGGGTTAAAGAATGCAGGGGCAACTTACCAAAGAGCCATGAATTCAATCTTTCATGATTTAATTGGCAAATCTATGGAAGTTTATATTGATGATGTTATTGTTAAATCTCCAGTTTTGACGAACATTTGAGAAATCTTGAAGAGGCATTCGAAAGAATGAAGAAGTACAAGTTGAAGATGAATCCAACCAAATGTGCTTTTGGAATATCAGCCGGGAGTTTTTTAGGATTTTTAGTTCATGAGAGAGGAATTGAAATCGATGCCAATAAGGCTAAAGCCATTCTTGACAGTCGGCCACCCAAGACGGTTAAAGAAATCCAAAGTCTTTTGGGTAAGGTGAACTATTTGAGGCGTTTCATTTCTAATGCTGCTGGCAAGGTCAGACCCATTACTAAATTGTTGAAAGCTGGAAAAAATGCTTTTGAATGGGGTCCCGATCAACAGACGGCTTTAGATGCTATCAAGCAGGCATTGGTTCACCCTCCAGTCTTGATGCCTCCTAAACAAGGTCGGCCACTCAAACTTTATTTGGCAAATACATATGAAGTGGTTAGCTGTTTATTGGCACAGGATGGTGATGACGGGAAGGAAAGGGCAATCTACTATCTCAGTAAAACCCTTACAGGACCAGAACTGAATTACACTATGCCAGAGAAAATGTGTTATTCATTGGTCTTCGCTTGTACTAAACTCGAGCATTATTTGCTGCCCAGAAGAATTGAGGTCATATCAAAGGTGGATCTCATCAAATTGATTTTACAGAGACCTACTATGAAGGGCAGACTCATGAAGTGGGCCATCAAATTGGCTCCTTTTGATCTTCAACATTCCCCGCTGAGGGCAATCAAGGGACAAGCAGTAGCCGACTTCTTAGCAGAATTTTCACAAGTCGGGTATTCTCTTTGTGATAGTGTCCGACCACTTAGTTGTTCATCATATTTGAATAATCTACAGGTCGGATGTGTACCTTATATAAGTACCAGAACATGGTTGATGTTCTTTGATGGTTCTACCTCTGGAAACAAATCAGGGGCAGGGGTCTTTTTGCAAGGACCTGATGGTCAAAAGATCAACTTACAACTACGATTGGAAGCCATGACCCATAATTCGGCAGAATATGAAGCTTTAATTTTGGGTTTGGAGGCTTTAATAGCCAGGAAGGTCCAGTCTGTAATCATAAGGGGGGATTCTCAATTAGTAATCAACCAGGTAAACAATCAATATGTTTGCAATTACCCTCATCTTCGCAGATACAGGGACATTGTGGGTCGGTTACTGACAAAAATCTCAGAAGTAATAATTGAGTTCATTCCGAGGAAAGAAAACCAACGTGCTGATGAATTGGCTCAAAGGGCCTGTAAAGGAATTCTGGAGGATATGTGGTCGGAGGTCAAGTCGGGCATAGAAGGAAAGACAGACCCAATATGCGAAGTTATGGTCGGGCAGGAGACTGTCGGACAGGAGCCCGACTGCAGAGTTATGGTCGGGCAGGAGACTGTCGGACAGGAGCCCGACTGCGAAGTTACGGTCGGGCAGGAGAATGTCGGACAGGAGCCCGACTGTGAAGTTACTGTCGGACAGGAGCCCGACTGCGTAGTTACTGTCGGACAGGAGCCCGACTGCGTAGTTACTGTCGGGCATGAGCCCGACGGCGTAGGTACAGTCGGACACAAAGACGCCAGTGAAACAGTGCCCGATTGGAGAACAGAGCTTATCACGTATTTACAGAATCCAGGTGCAAGTGTTTCAGTTGCGACACGATTGAAGGCTTTGCGTTTTCAATTGATAAATGGAATTTTGTATAAGAGATCATTTGAAGGTTTACTTTTGAAATGTTTGGGGTCTAAAGAAGCTCTAGAGGTAATGACAGAAGTACATGGTGGGATATGTGGAGCTCATCGGGCAGGTCTGAATATGAGATGGGCCATTCATCGTTTGGGTTTTTTCTGGCCAAAGATTTTTTAAGATTGCATACAATTTGCCAAAGGCTGCCAGGAATGTCAGAGACATGGAAATTTAAACCATTTGCCAGTAACCGAATTGCAATTCTTGGCAAAACCATGGCCTTTTAAATCATGGGCTATGGATATTATTGGTAAGATACATCCTGCTTCATCGAAACATCATTGTTTCATATTGGTCGCGACTGACTACTTTACCAAATGGGTAGAAGCAGTTGCTTTGAAAAATGTGGATCAGAAAGAAGTGATAGACTTCGTTTTGAATCAAATTATTTACAGATATGGCATTCCTCAGTCTATAACAACCGACCAAGGCCTGGTTTTCACAGGGGAAAAGTTCTCTAGTTTCTTGGCAGAATTCGGTGTTCGATTACATCATTCGTCACCTTATTATCCCCAAGCCAATGGACAAGCGGAAGCAGCAAATAAGATTATTATTGGGATTATAAAGAAGATGGTTGAAGGGAACCCAAGAAAGTGGCATTTGTTATTGTCTCAGGCTTTATGGGCACATAGGAATACCAGAAATACGGCCACAGGGTTCTCACCTTACCAACTCACGTTTGGCCAAGATGCTGTTTTACCAGCCGAAATCCGAGTATCCTCTGGCCGAACAGAGTTTACTGATGGTGATCTTACAAAAGAATACCAACAACTTATGTTGCAACAGTTGGAGGATTTGGATGTTAACCGTCTCCATGCAATAGGTCGAAGTGTGAAACAGAGTGAAATCAGAGCAAGGAGTTACGGAAAGAAAGTTCTTCACAGGACATTCCAAAAAGGAGACCTAGTCTGGAAGACCATCCTTCCTACATATAAGAAAACTGACCAATTGGGAAAGTGGTCACCGAATTGGGAAGGACCATACATTGTTCAAAAAAATATTGGGAATGGCGCTTTCATTATTGTAAATCATGAAGGTAAGAGAGTACATGATTGTATTAATGCTAAATATCTGAAGAGGTATTATCCTGCCTTTTCAGATAACAAAACTGCCTGAAACAAAATATTATTCAGAACCCATTTGTGGGGTTCGAACCTATTTAAAGGTTCATTTCTGTTAGTCATCATGTATTTGTGAGAAATTTTCTGCCTCTGAATCAGAATGTTCATCCCAGTGAGTGGATATTAGTTCTGGTTCCTCTTCAATAAGATCTTCCAAATCTGGTCGGTACCTTTCCCATTGGCTTTGCATGTCGTCTAGATCTTGATTGGTACGTGCTTGCATGTCTGTTATGGCTTGATATTCACGGTCAACAATGGTACGTAATCTTGAAAAGACTTTTCGTTGATTGGAAAATATATTATCCCAACCAAGGTCTGGAAGTATGGTTGCTGCGTGATTTTCAATCATTTCCATGTGATGATGGAGGTCAGGAATGCGACCAAGGATGTCACGAAGAGGTTCATACCCCTCAATGATTTTTTCCATTAGGCGGATGACGCGATGAATGGTTCTTCTACCTCGTTGGGAGAATCGGAATTTGAAGTCTAGTTGCTTGAGTATATGTAATAAGTCTTCTGCATGGCCTCCAATAGGGTGATTACCCACAAAGAAGGGTTGAAGAACACCTTCCCAGTTGCTTGATGGAACATGAGGTCGGTCATTCGCCGTGTTTGTTAACACTTCAAGTGTTTGATTTTCAAAATATGCCTTGGAATGTGTTTCTTAAGATGTGAGAAACAGTGTTCTTTTAAGGAAGGAGTTTGTTTCGGTTCCTATAAAGTTGGAAATTGAAAGGTGATCCTTGTTTTGAGAGAAGAAGGAAAAATATATTACTAAGTCAAATGTTGTTACAGAGGGGGAAGTATTACAAAAGTGCCCCTAGGGCAGTTTTTATATGTGTCCATTTGATTTCATCCCTGGATAGCCTTCTGGTATTGGCAGCCGTCTGATATCTTCTAATGAATTGGGATCGAGCTTGGGTTTTCAGCTCTTGATCCAATTCGGCCTCGTTCTTTGTATACTTCTCAAGCAGATGCTGCTCATTGGTAATTTGATTATCCAGGATAGACTGTTCTTTCCTTAGCTCCCGCAATTCTGCCTCCTTTTTCTGGATGGATTCATCAACTTGAGCCTTCGTGCTAAGGAGACCGCCCAGCCTTCCAGTAGTCTGCTGAAGGGATTCTCGGGTCTTAGCCAAAGAATTCTCCAGCGTTGTTTGATCGAAGTCAGGCTGGGGGGTTTCGGCTGACAGGAGTCCAATAACTAACACTTCAGTCTTGAGCTCCGTAAGTCTTTCCATCAGCCGATGCAGAATGGGGACGGCTGATGATTCCGTCGGAGTGTAAAAAAGAAGGCCACCAACCGTCTGAATGAGTTTGTCCAATAAATCGGATCTTAATTCTGAAAGGGGATGGTTAATGGCCTCAGTGAATATAGTTTGGGCCTCCGCTGGAACCGGAACAGTCGATAGGATGGCTAAGTCCGAAGGCCCCTGCAAGTCTTACAGTTTCAATAAGTATTCCAAGGAAGGTGCAAAATTATTCAAATAAGATGTGTGTCACCTCTGGGTGAGCTGCTGTCAGTGAAGGGGGCAACAATGAGGTCGGTCGAGTAGGGCGGACAGCTGGTATAACAGCAGCCGACTCGTCGGCTGCTGCGAGTGGTCGCTGAGGTGCCGACCTGGGTCCCTATGGAAAGTAGTATATAACACAGTTAGTGTTTTGTAGAAAGAAACATTGTGGCATGGCTTGGTTTAATCTTACCAAATTCACAGAAGTCTCCGAATCGGACGAAGACACTTCTTCCATTTCTGGAGGTTGGGCTGCCACAGGTGGTTCTTCTGCCTGCCACTCGATTGCTGGAGGGAGCGCCGCTGCTGGCTGGGCGGCTGCAGGTTGGGCAGCTGCGTCTAAAGCCACTGCAGCTGGTATCTCAGGAGCAAATGGGATAGCCGCAGCTGTGGCATTTTAGGTTTCCAGCGTGACTGCACCCGTTTGGACGATTTCGGGATCAGCAGCATCAGGGATGTCGTTTTGAGGATCAGCTTCGGCAAGGGCAGCTGGTTCTTCCTTCGAAATAGATGAGTCTGATGCCATGAATGGCGGTCGACCCATCTGGGAAGTAGTCCCCTCACTGTCTGAAGAGACCCCTGCTGCTGATGCGATGTGTGAAGGTGTCTGTGAAAAATCATGGGAATGTTGTTGTTAAATATATCAAGGTTGATCATTAGAATCCTAAGTATTGCTGATGAAAGAACTTACTGGTTCTATAGGCACTGCTGGTAAAGATTGCCTCCTGGTCGGGTGCCTGGCCCGACCACTCCTCGGTGCGGGAAGAAGAGTTTGCCTCCTCGTCGGGTCCTCCGCCCGACTGCTCATTGGCAAAGTGAGAAGTGGAGTAGGGGTTTGGAGAGGAAATGACTCAGTCTGGACCAAAGGTACGTTTGAATGGTCGGCTGGGGGTGGCGTCGGTTGTGTGGTCGGTGTTACCAAGGTCGGTTCTGGTGAATGAAATGAGCGAAATCAAAGTGAAGATATAGTGAATTGGTTCACGGTTTTAAGAAAAATTACCTATTCGGGGTCGGGTCCTTGCTGATGTCTTAGTAGTTCCAAGGTCAGCTGGAGCTTGCTGGTCGGCCCCAGAGGTCGGGGGTGTTTGCAGTTGGGAAGCTTTCCTTTTTCGCATTGGAACACTAGATCCGATTCCCGGGGCGGCTGTTTGTTGCTGAGTGCTAGTATGTCTAGCCGCCCCTAGAACCAATCCTTGGGGGGAAGGAGTATGTTCAGCAACCGATCCTCATTAGGGGAAATCAGGGGCCATACAACCGACCACCATTCATTGAATGTATCTACAGTCTCAGGGTTGGAGCGGAAAGGAATATAAGAATTGGAAATTATGTACGTGGTGAGCTGGGAGATATAAGAAGGGATTGAATTAGGTAGGACTCGTCGGTCAGGACTTTGAAAAATTATATGCGGACAAGCGACGGGTCCAGGGATACCTTGGCAACAGCCGAACTGGCGTGCCATGAATTGAGGTTCATAATTAAAGGTGTAAAAGGTTTTCTGCCCTTTTTTATCAAGTTTTTTGCTGCTAAAAAGAGACCTGGGTTTGAGGGCAACGTCCCAGGCAAAAGGATAGGTGGGATGAGGACAAGGCTCAGGAGTCGGAAGAGGATTTGGTGCCGGAAAGGGCCAAAAATGGTCGGGAGCATAACCCGCATACTTTTTATACATAGAAAATCGAGAGTTACTGCGGGTATCTGTTAAAATTGTGGTTATTATTGGATCGGAAGATTGGAGTTTATTGCGTCCTGAGCAGAGTCGGTTGAGGGCTAATCCCAAATGTTTTTCGGATATTGGCATAGTGGGCGGAGATCCTAAGTTGAACGCGTTGGGGAAGTAAAGACGGAACCAAAGTTCTAAAAACCAAAAAGGACCCGATGCGGCAGTGTCTAATTTTCTATTATCATTATCTGTTAAACGAAGGCTAACCCTGGTGAGTCCTTCAAACAGAATGGCTAAAAACAGGGTGCCAAGGGAAAAGAACCGACCTGACGCGATATGAATGGCCAGGTCGAGATGAGAAGGAAGAACACATTTGGAAGGGGAAACAATGACGTACCTACAAAGCCAAAAAAGGATGAAGGCAGTATGCTCCCGGTCGGTCACGGGGGTCCCTGGAGCCCCTTGCTGATCGGTTGCGAACTTTGTCCAGCCCCATTCCTTCACACCTTGTAAAGACCACCCTGGATGGTCTTCTGATGGCTCCTGCCCATCTAGGGCTCCCATCACAGGGTCTTCACCCACGACTGGGAGATGCGCGATCATTGCCACATCCATAAGAGTTGGACCAAAGGGGCCAGATGGTAAGAGAAAAGTCCCATTTTCCGCATTCCAGAAGGCAGACATGGCCAAGAGCACCTTCTCATGCAGGTTGATAGGCATGGTGGACAATAGTATTGCTTGGTCGATTTTTTGAGATCGCCATTGGGTCTGAAAGTGTCCCGCTACCCGTCGATACCAAGCGCGGTAAGGATCTTTTGGGTCTGTGAGATGGGTTTTGATGCTGTCTCGAATGCGAACTGCTTGGTAGTTAGAGTTGTTGATAGCCAAGGAATTTCGGGATTCCAAAACTTCCCTCATCCGGTTTGAGTCTTCAGGAGTCGTGCAGTATGGGCGGATCGTCGGAGTTAGTACTTTCGAGGCTGAAAACGGGCCCTCTGGGAGGTTTCCGTCGAAGGGAAGGGCAGGAATGTATCGATTCGCCATGGTTGAAGTGGTTGAATTGTGATTCACAAAGGATCGTATTGCGGAGAAGGAAGTTAATCAGGAGTGTTGCAGTAACTGGTGCAGTTGCTAAGGGAATTTTTCAAGAGGGTAGTGATTTATGAACTTCCAAACATTGATTGTTAAATGGCGTTTGAAAGTCCCTTGGCGGCGGGCAAGTTGTTACGTACGAAATTTAGAATTAGGTTAAAAAGCCCAAGGTAAAAAGAAGAGTGGGCCTGGCAATAGAGTTGATTGAACTGGCTGAAGGACACCGTGAGGAAATCAAGGAAAATAGGTTTATTTCTAAGGAAAGTCCTCAGGACGGAAGGACCTCAGGTCGGTAGGTCCTCAAGACGGAAGGTCTTCAGGATGGTAGGTCCTCAAGACGGAAAGACTTCAGGTCGGAAGGTCTTCAGGTCGGTAGGTCCTCAAGACGGAAAGACCTCAGGACGGAAGGTCTTCAGGTCGGGAGGTCCTCAAGACGGAAAGTCATCAGGACGGAAGGACCTCATGTCGGTAGGTCCTCAAAACGGAAAGACCTTAAGACGGAAGGTCTTCAGGTCGGGAAGTCCTCAAGACGGAAAGTCATCAGGACGGAAGGACCTCAGGTCGGTAGGTCCTCAAGACGGAAAGACCTCAGGTCGGAAGGTCTTCAGGTCGGGAGGTCCTCAAGACGGAAAGTCATCAGGACGGAAGGACCTCATGTCGGTAGGTCCTCAAAACGGAAAGACCTTAAGACGGAAGGTCTTCAGGTCGGGAAGTCCTCAAGACGGAAAGTCATCAGGACGGAAGGACCTCAGGTCGGTAGGTCCTCAAGACGGAAAGACCTCAGGTCGGAAGGTCTTCAGGTCGGGAGGTCCTCAAGACGGAAAGACCTCGGGTCGGAAGGTTTTCAGGTCGGGAGATCCTCAAGACGGAAAGACCTCAGGTCGGAAGGTTTTCAGGTCGGGAGGTCCTCAAGACGGAAAGTCATCAGGACGGAAAGTCCGCAGGTCGGGAGGCCCTCAGGACGGGAAGTCCGCAGGTCGGGAGGCCTTCAGGACGGGAAGTCCGCAAGACGGGAGGCCCTCAGGTCGGGAAGTTATTAGGTCGGAATTCTGCGGCAGAACCAACAAATCGGGTGGTTTGTTAGTCGGGATGTCTGTAGCTAATCCAAACAAGTCAGATGGTTTGCAAGTCGGGAGGATTGGCAGTCGGACCCATACTATTGTAGATTGGCAGTCGGGCCTAAAGGGCGGAAGGTCTGTGGTTGGCTCAAAGAGTGAAATATAGGGATAATTTCGGTTTGCTGAGGACACGTGTCAGCAGGAGAAGGGTTGGAAGACGGTTGGAAAGGAGACGTTGTAACCGTTCGGGTGACGGTTTTCAGTACAGTTTCCCAGAGAATATTTAAGGGTTTGGATCATCATTTGGCAAGGTATCTTCAATCAACTTCAACAAAGCAAAGTCAGATTTGGGGATCACCACTTTAAATTTCAGTCTTTTATTTTCCAGTTTATTTTCTGTACCATACAGTGTTTAGAGATTCCTAATCTCAGGCACTAATTAATCAACACAAAGGAAAAACATTGAAAAAACAAAAGCGCTAAATGTACTAATTTCGCACACTCTACAACAAATACGAAAAGCACTGCAATTAGACCTATAGAGCACAAAGTAAGTATAATATATAACATGCTATATAATAATATAAAGGAAAAACATTGTAAAAACAAAAGCGCTAAATGTACTAATTTCGAGCACTCTACAACAACTACGAAAAGCACTGCAATTAGAACTATAGAGCAAAAACTAAGTATAATCTATAACATGCTATAAAGGGAAAATATTGAAAAAACAAAAGCGCTAAATGTACTAATTTCGAACACTATACAACAAATACGAAAAGCACTGCAATTAGAACTATAGAGCACAAAGTAAGTATAATATATAACATGCTATATAATATAAAGGAAAAACATTGTAAAAAAAAAGGGCTAAATGTACTAATTCCGAACACTCTACAACAAATACGAAAAGCACTGTAATTAGAACTATCGAGCACAAAGTAAGTATAATCTATAACATGCAATATAACACAAAGGAAAAACATTGAAAAAACAAAAGCGCTAAATGTACTAATTTCGTACACTCTACAACAAATACAAAAAGCACTGCAATTAGAACTATAGAGCACAAAGTAAGTATAATCTATAACATGCTATATAATATAAAGGAAAAACATTGTAAAAACAAAAGCGCTAAATGTACTAATTTCGAACACTTTGCAACAAATACGAAAAGCACTGCAATTAGAACTATAGAGCTCAAAGTAGGTATAATCTATAACATGCTATATGATAATATAAAGGAAAAACATTGTAAAAACAAAAGCGCTAAATGTACTAATTTCGAACACTTTACAACAAATACGAAAAGCACTGCAATTAGAACTATAGAGCACAAAGTAAGTATAATCTATAATATGCTATATAATATAAAGGAAAAACATTGAAAAAACAAAAGCGCTAAATGTACTAATTTCGTACACTTTACAAGAAATACGAAAAGCACTGCAATTAGAACTATAGAGCTCAAAGTAAGTATAATCTATAACATGCTATATAATAATATAAAGGAAAAACATTGTAAAAACAAAAGCGCTAAATGTACTAATTTCGAACACTTTACAACAAATACGAAAAGCACTGCAATTAGAACTATAGAGCTCAAACTAAGTATAATCTATAACATGCTATATAATATAAAGGAAAAACATTGAAAAAACAAAAGCGCTAAATGTACTAATTTCATACACACTACAAAAAATACGAAAAGCACTGCAATTAGAACTATAGAGCACAAAGTAAGTATAATCTATAATATGGTATATAATATAAAGGAAAAACATTGAAAAAGCAAAAGCGCTAAATGTACTAATTTCGAACACTATACAACAAATACGAAAAGCACTGATTAGAACTATAGAGCACAAAGTAAGCATAATCTATAACATGCTATATAATAATATAAAGGAAAAACATTGAAAAAACAAAAGCGCTAAATGTACTAATTTCGAACACTTTACAACAAATACGAAAAGCACTGCAATTAGAACTATAGAGGCTCAAAGTAAGTATAATCTATAACATGCTATATAATATAAAGGAAAAAAATTGAAAAAACAAAAGCGCTAAATGTACTAATTTCACACACACTACAACAAATACGAAAAGCACTGCAATTAGAACTATAGAGCACAAAGTAAGTATAATCTATAATACGCTATATAACATAAAGGAAAAACATTGAAAAAGCAAAAGCGCTAAATGTACTAATTTCGAACACTATACAACAAATACGAAAAGCACTGCAATTAGAACTATAGAGCACAAAGTAAGTATAATCTATAACATGCTATATAATAATATAAACGAAAAACGTTGTAAAAACAAAAGCGCTAAATGTACTAATTTCGAACACTATACAACAAATACAAAAAGCACTGCAACTAGAACTATAGAGCACAAAGTAAGTATAATATATAACATGCTATATAATAATATAAAGGATAAACATTGTAAAAACAAAAGCGCTAAATGTACTAATTTCGAACACTTTACAACAAATACGAAAAGCACTGCAATTAGAACTATAAAGCACAAAGTATGTATAATCTATAACTTGCTATATAATACAAAGCAAAAACATTGAAAAAACAAAAGCGCTAAATGTACTAATTTCGTACATTCTACAACAAATACAAAAAGCACTGCAATTAGAACTATAGAGGCTCAAAGTAAGTTTAATCTATAACATGCTATATAATATAAACGAAAAACATTGAAAAAACAAAAGCGCTAAATGTTCTAATTTCACACACACTACAACAAATACGAAAAGCACTGCAATTAGAACTATAGAGCACAAAGTAAGTATAATCTATAATACGCTATATAACATAAAGGAAAAACATTGAAAAAGCAAAAGCGCTAAATGTACTAATTTCGAACACTATACAACAAATACGAAAAGCACTGCAATTAGAACTATAGAGCACAAAGTAGGTATAATACATAACATGCTATATAATATAAAGGAAAAACATTGAAAAAACAAAAGCGCTAAATGTACTAATTTCATACACACTACAACAAATACGAAAAGCACTGCAATTAGAACTATAGAGCACAAAGTAAGTATAATCTATAACTTGCTATATAATACAAAGCAAAAACATTGAAAAAACAAAAGCGCTAAATGTACTAATTTCGTACATTCTACAACAAATACGAAAAGCACTGCAATTAGAACTATAGAGCACAAAGTAAGTATAATCTATAACATGCTATATAATATAAAGGAAAAACATTGAAAAAACAAAAGCGCTAAATGTTCTAATTTCACACACACTACAACAAATACGAAAAGCACTACAATTAGAACTATAGAGCACAAAGTAAGTATAATCTATAATACGCTATATAACATAAAGGAAAAACATTGAAAAAACAAAAGCGCTAAATGTACTAATTTCGAACACTATACAACAAATACGAAAAGCACTGCAATTAGAACTATAAAGCACAAAGTAAGTATAATCTATAACATGCTATATAATACAAAGCAAAAACATTGAAAAAACAAAAGCGCTAAATGTACTAATTTCGTACACTCTACAACAAATACAAAAAGCACCGCAATTAGAACTATAGAGCACAAAGTAAGTATAATCTATAACATGCTATATAATATAAACGAAAAACATTGAAAAAACAAAAGCGCTAAATGTACTAATTTCACACACACTACAACAAATACGAAAAGCACTGCAATTAGAACTATAGAGCACAAAGTAAGTATAATCTATAATACGCTATATAATATAAAGGAAAAACATTGAAAAAACAAAAGCGCTAAATGTACTAATTTCGAACACTCTACAACAAATACGAAAAGCACTGCAATTAGAACTATAGAGCACAAAGTAAGTATAATCTATAACATGCTATATAATATAAAGGAAAAACATTGAAAAAACAAAAGCGCTAAATGTACTAATTTCGAACACTCTACAACAAATACGAAAAGCACTGCAATTAGAACTATAGAGCACAAAGTAAGTATAATCTATAACATGCTATATAATAATATAAAGGAAAAACATTGAAAAAACAAAAGCGCTAAATGTACTAATTTCGAACACTCTACAACAAATACGAAAAGCACTGCAATTAGAACTATAGAGCACAAAGTAAGTATAATCTATAACATGCTATATAATATAAAGGAAAAACATTGAAAAAACAAAAGCGCTAAATGTACTAATTTCGAACACACTACAACAAATACGAAAAGCACTGCAATTAGAACTATAGAGCACAAAGTAAGTATAATCTATAACATGCTATATAATATAAAGGAAAAACATTGAAAAAACAAAAGCGCTAAATGTACTAATTTCGAACACTCTACAACAAATACGAAAAGCACTGCAATTAGAACTATAGAGCACAAAGTAAGTATAATCTATAACATGCTATATAATATAAAGGAAAAACATTGAAAAAACAAAAGCGCTAAATGTACTAATTTCGAACACTCTACAACAAATACGAAAAGCACTGCAATTAGAACTATAGAGCACAAAGTAAGTATAATCTATAACATGCTATATAATATAAAGGAAAAACATTGAAAAAACAAAAGCGCTAAATGTACTAATTTCGAACACTCTACAACAAATACGAAAAGCACTGCAATTAGAACTATAGAGCACAAAGTAAGTATAATCTATAACATGCTATATAATATAAAGGAAAAACATTGAAAAAACAAAAGCGCTAAATGTACTAATTTCGAACACTCTACAACAAATACGAAAAGCACTGCAATTAGAACTATAGAGCACAAAGTAAGTATAATCTATAACATGCTATATAATATAAAGGAAAAACATTGAAAAAACAAAAGCGCTAAATGTACTAATTTCGAACACTCTACAACAAATACGAAAAGCACTGCAATTAGAACTATAGAGCACAAAGTAAGTATAATCTATAACATGCTATATAATATAAAGGAAAAACATTGAAAAAACAAAAGCGCTAAATGTACTAATTTCGAACACTCTACAACAAATACGAAAAGCACTGCAATTAGAACTATAGAGCACAAAGTAAGTATAATCTATAACATGCTATATAATATAAAGGAAAAACATTGAAAAAAAAAGCGCTAAATGTACTAATTTCGAACACTCTACAACAAATACGAAAAGCACTGCAATTAGAACTATAGAGCACAAAGTAAGTATAATCTATAACATGCTATATAATATAAAGGAAAAACATTGAAAAAACAAAAGCGCTAAATGTACTAATTTCGAACACTCTACAACAAATACGAAAAGCACTGCAATTAGAACTATAGAGCACAAAGTAAGTATAATCTATAACATGCTATATAATATAAAGGAAAAACATTGAAAAAACAAAAGCGCTAAATGTACTAATTTCGAACACTCTACAACAAATACGAAAAGCACTGCAATTAGAACTATAGAGCACAAAGTAAGTATAATCTATAACATGCTATATAATATAAAGGAAAAACATTGAAAAAACAAAAGCGCTAAATGTACTAATTTCGAACACTCTACAACAAATACGAAAAGCACTGCAATTAGAACTATAGAGCACAAAGTAAGTATAATCTATAACATGCTATATAATATAAAGGAAAAACATTGAAAAAACAAAAGCGCTAAATGTACTAATTTCGAACACTCTACAACAAATACGAAAAGCACTGCAATTAGAACTATAGAGCACAAAGTAAGTATAATCTATAACATGCTATATAATATAAAGGAAAAACATTGAAAAAACAAAAGCGCTAAATGTACTAATTTCGAACACTCTACAACAAATACGAAAAGCACTGCAATTAGAACTATAGAGCACAAAGTAAGTATAATCTATAACATGCTATATAATATAAAGGAAAAACATTGAAAAAACAAAAGCGCTAAATGTACTAATTTCGAACACTCTACAACAAATACGAAAAGCACTGCAATTAGAACTATAGAGCACAAAGTAAGTATAATCTATAACATGCTATATAATATAAAGGAAAAACATTGAAAAAACAAAAGCGCTAAATGTACTAATTTCGAACACTCTACAACAAATACGAAAAGCACTGCAATTAGAACTATAGAGCACAAAGTAAGTATAATCTATAACATGCTATATAATATAAAGGAAAAACATTGAAAAAACAAAAGCGCTAAATGTACTAATTTCGAACACTCTACAACAAATACGAAAAGCACTGCAATTAGAACTATAGAGCACAAAGTAAGTATAATCTATAACATGCTATATAATATAAAGGAAAAACATTGAAAAAACAAAAGCGCTAAATGTACTAATTTCGAACACTCTACAACAAATACGAAAAGCACTGCAATTAGAACTATAGAGCACAAAGTAAGTATAATCTATAACATGCTATATAATATAAAGGAAAAACATTGAAAAAACAAAAGCGCTAAATGTACTAATTTCGAACACTCTACAACAAATACGAAAAGCACTGCAATTAGAACTATAGAGCACAAAGTAAGTATAATCTATAACATGCTATATAATATAAAGGAAAAACATTGAAAAAACAAAAGCGCTAAATGTACTAATTTCGAACACTCTACAACAAATACGAAAAGCACTGCAATTAGAACTATAGAGCACAAAGTAAGTATAATCTATAACATGCTATATAATATAAAGGAAAAACATTGAAAAAACAAAAGCGCTAAATGTACTAATTTCGAACACTCTACAACAAATACGAAAAGCACTGCAATTAGAACTATAGAGCACAAAGTAAGTATAATCTATAACATGCTATATAATATAAAGGAAAAACATTGAAAAAACAAAAGCGCTAAATGTACTAATTTCGAACACTCTACAACAAATACGAAAAGCACTGCAATTAGAACTATAGAGCACAAAGTAAGTATAATCTATAACATGCTATATAATATAAAGGAAAAACATTGAAAAAACAAAAGCGCTAAATGTACTAATTTCGAACACTCTACAACAAATACGAAAAGCACTGCAATTAGAACTATAGAGCACAAAGTAAGTATAATCTATAACATGCTATATAATATAAAGGAAAAACATTGAAAAAACAAAAGCGCTAAATGTACTAATTTCGAACACTCTACAACAAATACGAAAAGCACTGCAATTAGAACTATAGAGCACAAAGTAAGTATAATCTATAACATGCTATATAATATAAAGGAAAAACATTGAAAAAACAAAAGCGCTAAATGTACTAATTTCGAACACTCTACAACAAATACGAAAAGCACTGCAATTAGAACTATAGAGCACAAAGTAAGTATAATCTATAACATGCTATATAATATAAAGGAAAAACATTGAAAAAACAAAAGCGCTAAATGTACTAATTTCGAACACTCTACAACAAATACGAAAAGCACTGCAATTAGAACTATAGAGCACAAAGTAAGTATAATCTATAACATGCTATATAATATAAAGGAAAAACATTGAAAAAACAAAAGCGCTAAATGTACTAATTTCGAACACTCTACAACAAATACGAAAAGCACTGCAATTAGAACTATAGAGCACAAAGTAAGTATAATCTATAACATGCTATATAATATAAAGGAAAAACATTGAAAAAACAAAAGCGCTAAATGTACTAATTTCGAACACTCTACAACAAATACGAAAAGCACTGCAATTAGAACTATAGAGCACAAAGTAAGTATAATCTATAACATGCTATATAATATAAAGGAAAAACATTGAAAAAACAAAAGCGCTAAATGTACTAATTTCGAACACTCTACAACAAATACGAAAAGCACTGCAATTAGAACTATAGAGCACAAAGTAAGTATAATCTATAACATGCTATATAATATAAAGGAAAAACATTGAAAAAACAAAAGCGCTAAATGTACTAATTTCGAACACTCTACAACAAATACGAAAAGCACTGCAATTAGAACTATAGAGCACAAAGTAAGTATAATCTATAACATGCTATATAATATAAAGGAAAAACATTGAAAAAACAAAAGCGCTAAATGTACTAATTTCGAACACTCTACAACAAATACGAAAAGCACTGCAATTAGAACTATAGAGCACAAAGTAAGTATAATCTATAACATGCTATATAATATAAAGGAAAAACATTGAAAAAACAAAAGCGCTAAATGTACTAATTTCGAACACTCTACAACAAATACGAAAAGCACTGCAATTAGAACTATAGAGCACAAAGTAAGTATAATCTATAACATGCTATATAATATAAAGGAAAAACATTGAAAAAACAAAAGCGCTAAATGTACTAATTTCGAACACTCTACAACAAATACGAAAAGCACTGCAATTAGAACTATAGAGCACAAAGTAAGTATAATCTATAACATGCTATATAATATAAAGGAAAAACATTGAAAAAACAAAAGCGCTAAATGTACTAATTTCGAACACTCTACAACAAATACGAAAAGCACTGCAATTAGAACTATAGAGCACAAAGTAAGTATAATCTATAACATGCTATATAATATAAAGGAAAAACATTGAAAAAACAAAAGCGCTAAATGTACTAATTTCGAACACTCTACAACAAATACGAAAAGCACTGCAATTAGAACTATAGAGCACAAAGTAAGTATAATCTATAACATGCTATATAATATAAAGGAAAAACATTGAAAAAACAAAAGCGCTAAATGTACTAATTTCGAACACTCTACAACAAATACGAAAAGCACTGCAATTAGAACTATAGAGCACAAAGTAAGTATAATCTATAACATGCTATATAATATAAAGGAAAAACATTGAAAAAACAAAAGCGCTAAATGTACTAATTTCGAACACTCTACAACAAATACGAAAAGCACTGCAATTAGAACTATAGAGCACAAAGTAAGTATAATCTATAACATGCTATATAATATAAAGGAAAAACATTGAAAAAACAAAAGCGCTAAATGTACTAATTTCGAACACTCTACAACAAATACGAAAAGCACTGCAATTAGAACTATAGAGCACAAAGTAAGTATAATCTATAACATGCTATATAATATAAAGGAAAAACATTGAAAAAACAAAAGCGCTAAATGTACTAATTTCGAACACTCTACAACAAATACGAAAAGCACTGCAATTAGAACTATAGAGCACAAAGTAAGTATAATCTATAACATGCTATATAATATAAAGGAAAAACATTGAAAAAACAAAAGCGCTAAATGTACTAATTTCGAACACTCTACAACAAATACGAAAAGCACTGCAATTAGAACTATAGAGCACAAAGTAAGTATAATCTATAACATGCTATATAATATAAAGGAAAAACATTGAAAAAACAAAAGCGCTAAATGTACTAATTTCGAACACTCTACAACAAATACGAAAAGCACTGCAATTAGAACTATAGAGCACAAAGTAAGTATAATCTATAACATGCTATATAATATAAAGGAAAAACATTGAAAAAACAAAAGCGCTAAATGTACTAATTTCGAACACTCTACAACAAATACGAAAAGCACTGCAATTAGAACTATAGAGCACAAAGTAAGTATAATCTATAACATGCTATATAATATAAAGGAAAAACATTGAAAAAACAAAAGCGCTAAATGTACTAATTTCGAACACTCTACAACAAATACGAAAAGCACTGCAATTAGAACTATAGAGCACAAAGTAAGTATAATCTATAACATGCTATATAATATAAAGGAAAAACATTGAAAAAACAAAAGCGCTAAATGTACTAATTTCGAACACTCTACAACAAATACGAAAAGCACTGCAATTAGAACTATAGAGCACAAAGTAAGTATAATCTATAACATGCTATATAATATAAAGGAAAAACATTGAAAAAACAAAAGCGCTAAATGTACTAATTTCGAACACTC
Source organism: Andrographis paniculata (assembly GCF_009805555.1). Classification (NCBI taxonomy): domain Eukaryota; kingdom Viridiplantae; phylum Streptophyta; class Magnoliopsida; order Lamiales; family Acanthaceae; genus Andrographis; species Andrographis paniculata. The sequence goes on along the minus strand of NW_026137496.1, from coordinate 26,070 downwards.
TACAACAAATACGAAAAGCACTGCAATTAGAACTATAGAGCACAAAGTAAGTATAATCTATAACATGCTATATAATATAAAGGAAAAACATTGAAAAAACAAAAGCGCTAAATGTACTAATTTCGAACACTCTACAACAAATACGAAAAGCACTGCAATTAGAACTATAGAGCACAAAGTAAGTATAATCTATAACATGCTATATAATATAAAGGAAAAACATTGAAAAAACAAAAGCGCTAAATGTACTAATTTCGAACACTCTACAACAAATACGAAAAGCACTGCAATTAGAACTATAGAGCACAAAGTAAGTATAATCTATAACATGCTATATAATATAAAGGAAAAACATTGAAAAAACAAAAGCGCTAAATGTACTAATTTCGAACACTCTACAACAAATACGAAAAGCACTGCAATTAGAACTATAGAGCACAAAGTAAGTATAATCTATAACATGCTATATAATATAAAGGAAAAACATTGAAAAAACAAAAGCGCTAAATGTACTAATTTCGAACACTCTACAACAAATACGAAAAGCACTGCAATTAGAACTATAGAGCACAAAGTAAGTATAATCTATAACATGCTATATAATATAAAGGAAAAACATTGAAAAAACAAAAGCGCTAAATGTACTAATTTCGAACACTCTACAACAAATACGAAAAGCACTGCAATTAGAACTATAGAGCACAAAGTAAGTATAATCTATAACATGCTATATAATATAAAGGAAAAACATTGAAAAAACAAAAGCGCTAAATGTACTAATTTCGAACACTCTACAACAAATACGAAAAGCACTGCAATTAGAACTATAGAGCACAAAGTAAGTATAATCTATAACATGCTATATAATATAAAGGAAAAACATTGAAAAAACAAAAGCGCTAAATGTACTAATTTCGAACACTCTACAACAAATACGAAAAGCACTGCAATTAGAACTATAGAGCACAAAGTAAGTATAATCTATAACATGCTATATAATATAAAGGAAAAACATTGAAAAAACAAAAGCGCTAAATGTACTAATTTCGAACACTCTACAACAAATACGAAAAGCACTGCAATTAGAACTATAGAGCACAAAGTAAGTATAATCTATAACATGCTATATAATATAAAGGAAAAACATTGAAAAAACAAAAGCGCTAAATGTACTAATTTCGAACACTCTACAACAAATACGAAAAGCACTGCAATTAGAACTATAGAGCACAAAGTAAGTATAATCTATAACATGCTATATAATATAAAGGAAAAACATTGAAAAAACAAAAGCGCTAAATGTACTAATTTCGAACACTCTACAACAAATACGAAAAGCACTGCAATTAGAACTATAGAGCACAAAGTAAGTATAATCTATAACATGCTATATAATATAAAGGAAAAACATTGAAAAAACAAAAGCGCTAAATGTACTAATTTCGAACACTCTACAACAAATACGAAAAGCACTGCAATTAGAACTATAGAGCACAAAGTAAGTATAATCTATAACATGCTATATAATATAAAGGAAAAACATTGAAAAAACAAAAGCGCTAAATGTACTAATTTCGAACACTCTACAACAAATACGAAAAGCACTGCAATTAGAACTATAGAGCACAAAGTAAGTATAATCTATAACATGCTATATAATATAAAGGAAAAACATTGAAAAAACAAAAGCGCTAAATGTACTAATTTCGAACACTCTACAACAAATACGAAAAGCACTGCAATTAGAACTATAGAGCACAAAGTAAGTATAATCTATAACATGCTATATAATATAAAGGAAAAACATTGAAAAAACAAAAGCGCTAAATGTACTAATTTCGAACACTCTACAACAAATACGAAAAGCACTGCAATTAGAACTATAGAGCACAAAGTAAGTATAATCTATAACATGCTATATAATATAAAGGAAAAACATTGAAAAAACAAAAGCGCTAAATGTACTAATTTCGAACACTCTACAACAAATACGAAAAGCACTGCAATTAGAACTATAGAGCACAAAGTAAGTATAATCTATAACATGCTATATAATATAAAGGAAAAACATTGAAAAAACAAAAGCGCTAAATGTACTAATTTCGAACACTCTACAACAAATACGAAAAGCACTGCAATTAGAACTATAGAGCACAAAGTAAGTATAATCTATAACATGCTATATAATATAAAGGAAAAACATTGAAAAAACAAAAGCGCTAAATGTACTAATTTCGAACACTCTACAACAAATACGAAAAGCACTGCAATTAGAACTATAGAGCACAAAGTAAGTATAATCTATAACATGCTATATAATATAAAGGAAAAACATTGAAAAAACAAAAGCGCTAAATGTACTAATTTCGAACACTCTACAACAAATACGAAAAGCACTGCAATTAGAACTATAGAGCACAAAGTAAGTATAATCTATAACATGCTATATAATATAAAGGAAAAACATTGAAAAAACAAAAGCGCTAAATGTACTAATTTCGAACACTCTACAACAAATACGAAAAGCACTGCAATTAGAACTATAGAGCACAAAGTAAGTATAATCTATAACATGCTATATAATATAAAGGAAAAACATTGAAAAAACAAAAGCGCTAAATGTACTAATTTCGAACACTCTACAACAAATACGAAAAGCACTGCAATTAGAACTATAGAGCACAAAGTAAGTATAATCTATAACATGCTATATAATATAAAGGAAAAACATTGAAAAAACAAAAGCGCTAAATGTACTAATTTCGAACACTCTACAACAAATACGAAAAGCACTGCAATTAGAACTATAGAGCACAAAGTAAGTATAATCTATAACATGCTATATAATATAAAGGAAAAACATTGAAAAAACAAAAGCGCTAAATGTACTAATTTCGAACACTCTACAACAAATACGAAAAGCACTGCAATTAGAACTATAGAGCACAAAGTAAGTATAATCTATAACATGCTATATAATATAAAGGAAAAACATTGAAAAAACAAAAGCGCTAAATGTACTAATTTCGAACACTCTACAACAAATACGAAAAGCACTGCAATTAGAACTATAGAGCACAAAGTAAGTATAATCTATAACATGCTATATAATATAAAGGAAAAACATTGAAAAAACAAAAGCGCTAAATGTACTAATTTCGAACACTCTACAACAAATACGAAAAGCACTGCAATTAGAACTATAGAGCACAAAGTAAGTATAATCTATAACATGCTATATAATATAAAGGAAAAACATTGAAAAAACAAAAGCGCTAAATGTACTAATTTCGAACACTCTACAACAAATACGAAAAGCACTGCAATTAGAACTATAGAGCACAAAGTAAGTATAATCTATAACATGCTATATAATATAAAGGAAAAACATTGAAAAAACAAAAGCGCTAAATGTACTAATTTCGAACACTCTACAACAAATACGAAAAGCACTGCAATTAGAACTATAGAGCACAAAGTAAGTATAATCTATAACATGCTATATAATATAAAGGAAAAACATTGAAAAAACAAAAGCGCTAAATGTACTAATTTCGAACACTCTACAACAAATACGAAAAGCACTGCAATTAGAACTATAGAGCACAAAGTAAGTATAATCTATAACATGCTATATAATATAAAGGAAAAACATTGAAAAAACAAAAGCGCTAAATGTACTAATTTCGAACACTCTACAACAAATACGAAAAGCACTGCAATTAGAACTATAGAGCACAAAGTAAGTATAATCTATAACATGCTATATAATATAAAGGAAAAACATTGAAAAAACAAAAGCGCTAAATGTACTAATTTCGAACACTCTACAACAAATACGAAAAGCACTGCAATTAGAACTATAGAGCACAAAGTAAGTATAATCTATAACATGCTATATAATATAAAGGAAAAACATTGAAAAAACAAAAGCGCTAAATGTACTAATTTCGAACACTCTACAACAAATACGAAAAGCACTGCAATTAGAACTATAGAGCACAAAGTAAGTATAATCTATAACATGCTATATAATATAAAGGAAAAACATTGAAAAAACAAAAGCGCTAAATGTACTAATTTCGAACACTCTACAACAAATACGAAAAGCACTGCAATTAGAACTATAGAGCACAAAGTAAGTATAATCTATAACATGCTATATAATATAAAGGAAAAACATTGAAAAAACAAAAGCGCTAAATGTACTAATTTCGAACACTCTACAACAAATACGAAAAGCACTGCAATTAGAACTATAGAGCACAAAGTAAGTATAATCTATAACATGCTATATAATATAAAGGAAAAACATTGAAAAAACAAAAGCGCTAAATGTACTAATTTCGAACACTCTACAACAAATACGAAAAGCACTGCAATTAGAACTATAGAGCACAAAGTAAGTATAATCTATAACATGCTATATAATATAAAGGAAAAACATTGAAAAAACAAAAGCGCTAAATGTACTAATTTCGAACACTCTACAACAAATACGAAAAGCACTGCAATTAGAACTATAGAGCACAAAGTAAGTATAATCTATAACATGCTATATAATATAAAGGAAAAACATTGAAAAAACAAAAGCGCTAAATGTACTAATTTCGAACACTCTACAACAAATACGAAAAGCACTGCAATTAGAACTATAGAGCACAAAGTAAGTATAATCTATAACATGCTATATAATATAAAGGAAAAACATTGAAAAAACAAAAGCGCTAAATGTACTAATTTCGAACACTCTACAACAAATACGAAAAGCACTGCAATTAGAACTATAGAGCACAAAGTAAGTATAATCTATAACATGCTATATAATATAAAGGAAAAACATTGAAAAAACAAAAGCGCTAAATGTACTAATTTCGAACACTCTACAACAAATACGAAAAGCACTGCAATTAGAACTATAGAGCACAAAGTAAGTATAATCTATAACATGCTATATAATATAAAGGAAAAACATTGAAAAAACAAAAGCGCTAAATGTACTAATTTCGAACACTCTACAACAAATACGAAAAGCACTGCAATTAGAACTATAGAGCACAAAGTAAGTATAATCTATAACATGCTATATAATATAAAGGAAAAACATTGAAAAAACAAAAGCGCTAAATGTACTAATTTCGAACACTCTACAACAAATACGAAAAGCACTGCAATTAGAACTATAGAGCACAAAGTAAGTATAATCTATAACATGCTATATAATATAAAGGAAAAACATTGAAAAAACAAAAGCGCTAAATGTACTAATTTCGAACACTCTACAACAAATACGAAAAGCACTGCAATTAGAACTATAGAGCACAAAGTAAGTATAATCTATAACATGCTATATAATATAAAGGAAAAACATTGAAAAAACAAAAGCGCTAAATGTACTAATTTCGAACACTCTACAACAAATACGAAAAGCACTGCAATTAGAACTATAGAGCACAAAGTAAGTATAATCTATAACATGCTATATAATATAAAGGAAAAACATTGAAAAAACAAAAGCGCTAAATGTACTAATTTCGAACACTCTACAACAAATACGAAAAGCACTGCAATTAGAACTATAGAGCACAAAGTAAGTATAATCTATAACATGCTATATAATATAAAGGAAAAACATTGAAAAAACAAAAGCGCTAAATGTACTAATTTCGAACACTCTACAACAAATACGAAAAGCACTGCAATTAGAACTATAGAGCACAAAGTAAGTATAATCTATAACATGCTATATAATATAAAGGAAAAACATTGAAAAAACAAAAGCGCTAAATGTACTAATTTCGAACACTCTACAACAAATACGAAAAGCACTGCAATTAGAACTATAGAGCACAAAGTAAGTATAATCTATAACATGCTATATAATATAAAGGAAAAACATTGAAAAAACAAAAGCGCTAAATGTACTAATTTCGAACACTCTACAACAAATACGAAAAGCACTGCAATTAGAACTATAGAGCACAAAGTAAGTATAATCTATAACATGCTATATAATATAAAGGAAAAACATTGAAAAAACAAAAGCGCTAAATGTACTAATTTCGAACACTCTACAACAATTAGCAAAAACTATAGAGCACAAAGTAAGTATAATCTATAACATGCTATATAATATAAAGGAAAAACATTGAAAAAACAAAAGCGCTAAATGTACTAATTTCGAACACTCTACAACAAATACGAAAAGCACTGCAATTAGAACTATAGAGCACAAAGTAAGTATAATCTATAACATGCTATATAATATAAAGGAAAAACATTGAAAAAACAAAAGCGCTAAATGTACTAATTTCGAACACTCTACAACAAATACGAAAAGCACTGCAATTAGAACTATAGAGCACAAAGTAAGTATAATCTATAACATGCTATATAATATAAAGGAAAAACATTGAAAAAACAAAAGCGCTAAATGTACTAATTTCGAACACTCTACAACAAATACGAAAAGCACTGCAATTAGAACTATAGAGCACAAAGTAAGTATAATCTATAACATGCTATATAATATAAAGGAAAAACATTGAAAAAACAAAAGCGCTAAATGTACTAATTTCGAACACTCTACAACAAATACGAAAAGCACTGCAATTAGAACTATAGAGCACAAAGTAAGTATAATCTATAACATGCTATATAATATAAAGGAAAAACATTGAAAAAACAAAAGCGCTAAATATACTAATTTCGAACACTCTACAACAAATACGAAAAGCACTGCAATTAGAACTATAGAGCACAAAGTAAGTATAATCTATAACATGCTATAATATAAAGGAAAAACATTGAAAAAACAAAAGCGCTAAATGTACTAATTTCGAACACTCTACAACAAATACGAAAAGCACTGCAATTAGAACTATAGAGCACAAAGTAAGTATAATCTATAACATGCTATATAATATAAAGGAAAAACATTGAAAAAACAAAAGCGCTAAATGTACTAATTTCGAACACTCTACAACAAATACGAAAAGCACTGCAATTAGAACTATAGAGCACAAAGTAAGTATAATCTATAACATGCTATATAATATAAAGGAAAAACATTGAAAAAACAAAAGCGCTAAATGTACTAATTTCGAACACTCTACAACAAATACGAAAAGCACTGCAATTAGAACTATAGAGCACAAAGTAAGTATAATCTATAACATGCTATATAATATAAAGGAAAAACATTGAAAAAACAAAAGCGCTAAATGTACTAATTTCGAACACTCTACAACAAATACGAAAAGCACTGCAATTAGAACTATAGAGCACAAAGTAAGTATAATCTATAACATGCTATATAATATAAAGGAAAAACATTGAAAAAACAAAAGCGCTAAATGTACTAATTTCGAACACTCTACAACAAATACGAAAAGCACTGCAATTAGAACTATAGAGCACAAAGTAAGTATAATCTATAACATGCTATATAATATAAAGGAAAAACATTGAAAAACAAAAGCGCTAAATGTACTAATTTCGAACACTCTACAACAAATACGAAAAGCACTGCAATTAGAACTATAGAGCACAAAGTAAGTATAATCTATAACATGCTATATAATATAAAGGAAAAACATTGAAAAAACAAAAGCGCTAAATGTACTAATTTCGAACACTCTACAACAAATACGAAAAGCACTGCAATTAGAACTATAGAGCACAAAGTAAGTATAATCTATAACATGCTATATAATATAAAGGAAAAACATTGAAAAAACAAAAGCGCTAAATGTACTAATTTCGAACACTCTACAACAAATACGAAAAGCACTGCAATTAGAACTATAGAGCACAAAGTAAGTATAATCTATAACATGCTATATATATATAAAGGAAAAACATTGAAAAAACAAAAGCGCTAAATGTACTAATTTCGAACACTCTACAACAAATACGAAAAGCACTGCAATTAGAACTATAGAGCACAAAGTAAGTATAATCTATAACATGCTATATAATATAAAGGAAAAACATTGAAAAAACAAAAGCGCTAAATATACTAATTTCGAACACTCTACAACAAATACGAAAAGCACTGCAATTAGAACTATAGAGCACAAAGTAAGTATAATCTATAACATGCTATATAATATAAAGGAAAAACATTGAAAAAACAAAAGCGCTAAATATACTAATTTCGAACACTCTACAACAAATACGAAAAGCACTGCAATTAGAACTATAGAGCACAAAGTAAGTATAATCTATAACATGCTATATAATATAAAGGAAAAACATTGAAAAAACAAAAGCGCTAAATGTACTAATTTCGAACACTCTACAACAAATACGAAAAGCACTGCAATTAGAACTATAGAGCACAAAGTAAGTATAATCTATAACATGCTATATATAATATAAAGGAAAAACATTGAAAAAACAAAAGCGCTAAATGTACTAATTTCGAACACTCTACAACAAATACGAAAAGCACTGCAATTAGAACTATAGAGCACAAAGTAAGTATAATCTATAACATGCTATATAATATAAAGGAAAAACATTGAAAAAACAAAAGCGCTAAATGTACTAATTTCGAACACTCTACAACAAATACGAAAAGCACTGCAATTAGAACTATAGAGCACAAAGTAAGTATAATCTATAACATGCTATATAATATAAAGGAAAAACATTGAAAAAACAAAAGCGCTAAATGTACTAATTTCGAACACTCTACAACAAATACGAAAAGCACTGCAATTAGAACTATAGAGCACAAAGTAAGTATAATCTATAACATGCTATATAATATAAAGGAAAAACATTGAAAAAACAAAAGCGCTAAATGTACTAATTTCGAACACTCTACAACAAATACGAAAAGCACTGCAATTAGAACTATAGAGCACAAAGTAAGTATAATCTATAACATGCTATATAATATAAAGGAAAAACATTGAAAAAACAAAAGCGCTAAATGTACTAATTTCGAACACTCTACAACAAATACGAAAAGCACTGCAATTAGAACTATAGAGCACAAAGTAAGTATAATCTATAACATGCTATATAATATAAAGGAAAAACATTGAAAAAAAAAAGCGCTAAATGTACTAATTTCGAACACTCTACAACAAATACGAAAAGCATGCAATTAGAACTATAGAGCACAAAGTAAGTATAATCTATAACATGCTATATAATATAAAGGAAAAACATTGAAAAAACAAAAGCGCTAAATGTACTAATTTCGAACACTCTACAACAAATACGAAAAGCACTGCAATTAGAACTATAGAGCACAAAGTAAGTATAATCTATAACATGCTATATAATATAAAGGAAAAACATTGAAAAAACAAAAGCGCTAAATGTACTAATTTCGAACACTCTACAACAAATACGAAAAGCACTGCAATTAGAACTATAGAGCACAAAGTAAGTATAATCTATAACATGCTATATATATAAAGGAAAAACATTGAAAAAACAAAAGCGCTAAATGTACTAATTTCGAACACTCTACAACAAATACGAAAAGCACTGCAATTAGAACTATAGAGCACAAAGTAAGTATAATCTATAACATGCTATATAATATAAACGAAAAACATTGAAAAAACAAAAGCGCTAAATGTACTAATTTCGAACACTCTACAACAAATACGAAAAGCACTGCAATTAGAACTATAGAGCACAAAGTAAGTATAATCTATAACATGCTATATAATATAAAGGAAAAACATTGAAAAAACAAAAGCGCTAAATGTACTAATTTCGAACACTCTACAACAAATACGAAAAGCACTGCAATTAGAACTATAGAGCACAAAGTAAGTATAATCTATAACATGCTATATAATATAAAGGAAAAACATTGAAAAAAAAAAGCGCTAAATGTACTAATTTCGAACACTCTACAACAAATACGAAAAGCACTGCAATTAGAACTATAGAGCACAAAGTAAGTATAATCTATAACATGCTATATATAATATAAAGGAAAAACATTGAAAAAAAAAAGCGCTAAATGTACTAATTTCGAACACTCTACAACAAATACGAAAAGCATGCAATTAGAACTATAGAGCACAAAGTAAGTATAATCTATAACATGCTATATAATATAAAGGAAAAACATTGAAAAAACAAAAGCGCTAAATGTACTAATTTCGAACACTCTACAACAAATACGAAAAGCACTGCAATTAGAACTATAGAGCACAAAGTAAGTATAATCTATAACATGCTATATAATATAAAGGAAAAACATTGAAAAAACAAAAGCGCTAAATGTACTAATTTCGAACACTCTACAACAAATACGAAAAGCACTGCAATTAGAACTATAGAGCACAAAGTAAGTATAATCTATAACATGCTATATATAATATAAAGGAAAAACATTGAAAAAACAAAAGCGCTAAATGTACTAATTTCGAACACTCTACAACAAATACGAAAAGCACAGCAATTAGAACTATAGAGCACAAAGTAAGTATAATCTATAACATGCTATATAATATAAAGGAAAAACATTGAAAAAACAAAAGCGCTAAATGTACTAATTTCGAACACTCTACAACAAATACGAAAAGCACTGCAATTAGAACTATAGAGCACAAAGTAAGTATAATCTATAACATGCTATATAATATAAAGGAAAAACATTGAAAAAACAAAAGCGCTAAATGTACTAATTTCGAACACTCTACAACAAATACGAAAAGCATGCAATTAGAACTATAGAGCACAAAGTAAGTATAATCTATAACATGCTATATAATATAAAGGAAAAACATTGAAAAAACAAAAGCGCTAAATATACTAATTTCGAACACTCTACAACAAATACGAAAAGCACTGCAATTAGAACTATAGAGCACAAAGTAAGTATAATCTATAACATGCTATATAATATAAAGGAAAAACATTGAAAAAACAAAAGCGCTAAATAACTAATTTCGAACACTCTACAACAAATACGAAAAGCACTGCAATTAGAACTATAGAGCACAAAGTAAGTATAATCTATAACATGCTATATAATATAAAGGAAAAACATTGAAAAAAAAAAGCGCTAAATGTACTAATTTCGAACACTCTACAACAAATACGAAAAGCAATGCAATTAGAACTATAGAGCACAAAGTAAGTATAATCTATAACATGCTATATAATATAAAGGAAAAACATTGAAAAAACAAAAGCGCTAAATATACTAATTTCGAACACTCTACAACAAATACGAAAAGCACAGCAATTAGAACTATAGAGCACAAAGTAAGTATAATCTATAACATGCTATATAATAAAAAGGAAAAACATTGAAAAAAACAAAGCGCTAAATATACTAATTTCGAACACTCTACAACAAATACGAAAGCACTGCAATTAGAACAATATAGAGCACAAAGTAAGTATAATCTATAACATGCTATATAATATAAAGGAAAACCATTGAAAAAACAAAAGCGCTAAATGTACTAATTTCGAACACTCTACAACAAATACGAAAAGCTTAGCAATTAGAACTATAGAGCACAAAGTAAGTATAATCTATAACATGCTATATATAATATAAAGGAAAAACATTGAAAAAACAAAAGCGCTAAATGTACTAATTTCGAACACTCTACAACAAATACGAAAAGCACTGCAATTAGAACTATAGAGCACAAAGTAAGTATAATCTATAACATGCTATATATAATATAAAGGAAAAACATTGAAAAAACAAAAGCGCTAAATGTACTAATTTCGAACACTCTACAACAAATACGAAAAGCACTGCAATTAGAACTATAGAGCACAAAGTAAGTATAATCTATAACATGCTATATAATATAAAGGAAAAACATTGAAAAAACAAAAGCGCTAAATGTACTAATTTCGAACACTCTACAACAAATACGAAAAGCAATGCAATTAGAACTATAGAGCACAAAGTAAGTATAATCTATAACATGCTATATATAATATAAAGGAAAAACATTGAAAAAACAAAAGCGCTAAATGTACTAATTTCGAACACTCTACAACAAATACGAAAAGCACTGAATTAGAACTATAGAGCACAAAGTAAGTATAATCTATAACATGCTATATAATATAAAGGAAAAACATTGAAAAAACAAAAGCGCTAAATATACTAATTTCGAACACTCTACAACAAATACGAAAAGCACTGCAATTAGAACTATAGAGCACAAAGTAAGTATAATCTATAACATGCTATATAATATAAAGGAAAAACATTGAAAAAACAAAAGCGCTAAATATACTAATTTCGAACACTCTACAACAAATACGAAAAGCACTGCAATTAGAACAATATAGAGCACAAAGTAAGTATAATCTATAACATGCTATATAATATAAAGGAAAAACATTGAAAAAACAAAAGCGCTAAATGTACTAATTTCGAACACTCTACAACAAATACGAAAAGCACTGCAATTAGAACTATAGAGCACAAAGTAAGTATAATCTATAACATGCTATATAATATAAAGGAAAAACATTGAAAAAACAAAAGTGCTAAATGTACTAATTTCGAACACTCTACAACAAATACGAAAAGCACAGCAATTAGAACTATAGAGCACAAAGTAAGTATAATCTATAACATGCTATATAGTATTGTTGATGTAATTTTTCAACAAAAATAAAGTAAAATTCAAAGATATAGAAAATATCCTTAAACTTGATTAATTAGTGCCTGAGATTAGGAATCTCTAAACACTGTATGGTACAGAAAATAAACTGGAAAATAAAAGACTGAAATTTAAAGTGGTGATCCCCAAATCTGACTTTGCTTTGTTGAAGTTGATTGAAGATGCCTTGCCAAATGATTATCCAAACCTTTAAATATTCTCTGGGAAACTGTACTGAAAACCGTCGACCGAACGGTTACAACGTCTCCTTCCCAACCGTCTTCCAATCCTTCTCCTGCTGACACGTGTCCTCAGCAGACCACAATTATCCCTATATTTCACTCTTTGAGCCGACCATAGACCTTCCGCCCTTTTGGCCCGACTGCCAATCTACAACCGCATTGGCCCGACTGCCAATCCTCCCGACTCGCAAATCATCTGACTTATTCAGAGTAGCTACAGACATCCCGACTAACAAACCACCCGATTTGTTGGTCCTGCCGCAGAGTTCCGACCTGAGAACCTCCCGACTTGCGGACTTCCCGTCCTGAAGGCCATCCGACCTGCAGACTTCCCGTCCTGTTGACTTTCCATCTTGATGACCTACCGACCTGAAAACCTTGCGACTTGAGGTCTTTCCGCCTTGAGGACTTCCCGACCTGAAAACCTTCCGACTTGAGGTCTTTCCGTCTTGAGGACCTCCCGACCTGAAAACCTTCCGACTTGAGGTCTTTCCGCCTTGAGGACTTCCCGACCTGAAAACCTTCCGACTTGAGGTCTTTCCGTCTTGAGGACCTCCCGACCTGAAAACCTTCCGACTCGAGGTCTTTCCGCCTTGAGGACTTCCCGACCTGAAAACCTTCCGACTTGAGGTCTTTCCGTCTTGAGGACCTACCGACCTGAGGTCCTTCCGTCCTGATGACTTTCCGTCTTGAGGACCTCCCGACCTGAAGACCTTCCGACCTGAGGTCCTTCCGTCCTAATGACTTTCTGTCTTGAGGACCTCCCGACCTGAAGACCTTCCGACCTGAGGTCTTTCCGTCTTGAGGACCTACCGACCTGAAGACCTTCCGACCTGAGGACTTTCCTTAGTAATAAACCTATTTTCCTTGATTTCCTCATGGTGCCCTTCAGTCAGTTCAATCAACTCTATTGCCAGGCCCATTCTTCTTTTTACCTTGGGCTTTTAACCTAATTCTAAATTTCGTACGTAACAACTTGCCCGCCGCCAAGGGACTTTCAAACGCCATTTAACAATCAATGTTTGGAAGTTCATAAATCACCACCCTCTTGAAAAACTCCCTTAGCAACTGCACCAGTTACTGCAACACTCCTGATTAACTTCCTTCTCCGCAATACAAGCTTTTGTGAATCACAATCCCAAAACACTCTAACCATGGCGAATCAATACATTCCTGCCCTTTCCTTCGACGGAACCCTCCCGGAGGGCCCATTTTCAGCCTCGAAAGTACTAACTCCGACGATCCGTCCATATTGCACTACTCCTGAAGATTCAAATCGGATGAGGGAAGTCTTGGAATCCCGAAATTCCTTGGCTATCAACAACCCTAACTACCAAGCAGTTCGCATTCGAGACAGCATCAAAACCCATCTCACGGACCCAAAAGATCCTTACCGCGCTTGGTATCGACGGGTAGCAGAACACTTCCAGACCCAATGGCGATCCAAAAAATCGACCAAGCAATACTACTGTCCACCATGCCTATCAACCTGCATGAGAAGGTGCTGTTGGCCATGTCTGCCTTCTGGAATGCGGAAAATGGGGTTTTCCTCTTACCATCGGGCCCCTTTGGTCCAACTCTTATGGATGTGGCAATGATCGCGCATCTCCCAGTCGTGGGTGAAGACCCTGTGATGGGAGCCCTAGATGGGCAGGAGCCATCAGAAGACCATCCAGGATGGTCTTTACAAGGTGTGAAGGAATGGGGTTGGACAAAGTTCGCAACCGACCAGCAAGGGGCTCCAGGGACCCCTGTGACCGACCGGGAGCATACTGCCTTTATTCTTTTTTGGCTTTGTAGGTACGTCATTGTTTCCCCTTCCAAATGTGTTCTTCCTTCTCATCTCGACCTAGCCATTCATATCGCGTCAGGTCGTTTTTTCTCTCTTGGCACCCTGTTTTTAGCCAATCTGTTTGAAGGACTTACTAGAGTTAGCCTTCGTTTAACAGATAATGATAATAGGAAATTAGACACTGCCACGTCGGGTCCTTTTTGGTTTTTAGAACTTTGGTTCCGGCTTTACTTCCCCAACGCGTTTAACTTAGGATCTCCGCCCACTATGCCAACAGCTGAAAAACATTTGGGATTAGCCCTTAACCGACTCTGCTCAGGACGCAATAAACTCCAATCTTCCGATCCAATAATAATCGCAGTTTTAACAGATACCCGCAGTAACTCTCGATTTTCTATGTATAAAAAGTATGCGGGCTATGCTCCCGACCATTTTTGGCCTTTTCCAGTACCAAATCCGCTTCCGACTCCTGAGCCTTGTCCTCATTCCACTTATCCTTTTGCCTGGGACGTTGCCCTCAAACCCAGGTCTCTTTTTAGTAGCAAAAAACTTGATAAAAAGGGGCAGAAAACCTTTTACACTTTTAATTATGAACCTCAATTCATGGCGCGCCAGTTCGGCTGTTGCCAAGGTATCCCTGGACCCGTCGCGTGTCCGCATATAATTTTTCAAAGCCCTGACCGACGAGTCCTACCGAATTCAATCCCTTCTTATATCTCCCAGCTCACCACGTATATAACTTCCAATTCTTATATTCCTTTCCGCTCCAACCCTGAGACTGTAGAAACATTCAATGAATGGTGGTCGGTTGTATGGCCCCTGATTTCCCCTGATGAGGGTCGGTTGCTGAACATACTCCTTCCCCCCCAAGGATTGGTTCTAGGGGCGGCTAGACATACTAGCACCCAGCCACAAACAGCCGCCCCGGGGATCGGATCTAGTGGTCCAACGCGAAAAAGGAAAGCTTCCCAGCTGCAAACACCCCCGACCTCGGGGCCGACCAGCAACACCAGCAGACCTTGGAACTAATAGGACGTCAGCAAGGACCCGACCCCGAATTGGTAATTTTTCTTAACACCGTGAACCAATTCACTATATCGTAACTTTGATTCTACTCATTTCATTCACCAGAACCGACCTTGGTGACACCGACCACACAACCGACGCCACTCCCAGCCGACCATTCAACCGGACCTTTGGTCCAAACCAATTTGCCAATGAGCAGTCGGGCGGAGGACCCGACAAGGAGGCAAACTCTTCCTCCCGTACCGAGGAGTGGTCGGGCCAGGCACCCGACCAGGAGGCAATCTTTACCAACAGTGCCTATAGAACCAGTAAGTTCTCTCATCAGCAATACTTAGGATTTTAACGATCAACCTTGGTATATTTAACAACAAACATTTCCATGATTTTTCACAGACACCTTCACCCATCGCATCAGCAGCAGGGGTCTCTTCTGACAGCGAGGGGACTACTTCCCAGATGGGTCGACCGCCATACATGGCATCAGACTCATCCATTCGAAGGAACAACCAGCCGCCCTCGCCGAAGCTGACCCTCAAGACGACATCCTTGATGCTGCTGATCCCGAAATCGAAGGTGTCCCAGCTGTGGCTATCTCAGGTGCTCCAGAGATCCCGGCTGCAGTGGCTCTAGATGCAGCCGCCCAACCTGCAGCCGCCCAACCAGCAGCGGCGCTCCCTCTAGCCATCGAGTGGCAGGCAGAAGAACCACCTGTGGCAGCCCAACCTCCAGAAATGGAAGAAGTGTCTTCGTCCGATTCGGAGACTTCTGTGAATTTGGTAAGATTAAACCAATCCATGCTACAATGTTTCCTTCAGAAAACACTAACTGTTTTATATACTACTTTCCATAGGGACCCAGGTCGGCACCTCAGCGACCATTCGCAGCAGCCGACGAGTCGGCTGCTGTTATACCAGCTGTCTGCCCTACTCGACCGACCTCATTGCTGCCCCCCTCACTGACAGCAGTCCGCCCAGAGGTAACACATATCTTATCTGAATAAATTTGCACCTCCCTTGGAATACTTATTGACATTGTAGGACTTGCAGGGGCCTTCGGACTTAGCTGTCCTATCGACTGTTCCGGTTCCGGCGGAGGCCCGAACCATATTCACTGAGGCCATTAACCATCCCCTGTCAGAATTGAGATCCGACTTATTGGACAAACTCATTCAGACGGTTGGTGGCCTTCTTTTTTACACTCCAACGGAATCGCCAGCCGTCCCCATTCTGCATCGGCTGATGGAAAGACTTACAGAGCTCAAGACTGAAGTGTTAGTCATTGGACTCCTGTCAGCCGAAACCCCCCAGCCCGACTTCGATCAAACAACGCTGGAGAATTCTTTGGCTAAGACCCGAGAATCCCTTCAGCAGACTACTGGAAGGCTGGGTGGTCTCCTTAGCACGAAAGCTCAAGTTGATGAAGCTATTCAGAAAAAGGAGGCAGAATTGCGGGAGCTAAGGAAGGAACAGTCTACCCTGGATAAGCAAATTACCAATGAGCAGCGTCTGCTTGAGAAATATACCAAGAATGAGGCTGAATTGGATCAAGAGCTGAAAACCCAAGCTCGATCCCAATTCATCCGAAGATATCAGACGGCTGCTAATACCAGAAGGCTATCCAGGGATGAAACCAAATGGACAAATATAAAAACTGCTTTAGGGGCACTTTTGTAATACTTCCCCTTTGTAACAACAATTGACTTAGTAATCCATTTTTTCTTTCTTCTCTCAAAACAAGGATCACCTTTCAATTTCCAACTTTGTAGGAATCGAAACAAACTCCTTCTTTAAAAGAATATTGTTTCTCACATTTTAAGAAACACATTCCAAGGCATATTTTGAAAATCAAAACACTTGAAGTGTTAACAAACATGGCGAATGACCGACCTCATGTTCCATCAAGCAACTGGGAAGGTGTTCTTCAACCCTTCTTTGTGGGTAATCACCCTATTGGAGGCCATGCAGAAGACTTGTTACATATACTCAAGCAACTAGACTTCAAATTCCGATTCTCCCAACGAGGAAGAAGAACCATTCATCGCGTCATCCGCCTGATGGAAAAAATCATTGAGGGGTATGAACCTCTTCGTGACATCCTTAGTCGCATTCCTGATCTCCATCATCACATGGAAATGATCGAAAATCACGCAGCAACCATACTTCCAGACCTTGGTTGGGATAATATATTTTCCAATCAACGAAAAGTCTTCTCAAGATTACGGACCATTGTTGACCGTGAACATCAAGCCCTAACAGACATGCAAGCACGTACCCATCAAGATCTAGACGAAATGCAAAGCCAATGGGAAAGGTACCGACCAGATTTGGAAGATCTTATTGAAGAAGAACCAGAGCTAATATCCACTCACTGGGATGAAAAGTCTGATTCAGAGGCAGAAAATTTCTCACAAATACATGATGACTAACAGAAATGAACCTTTAAATAGGTTCGAACCCCACAAATGGGTTCTGAATAATATTTGTTTCAGGCAGTTTTGTTATCTGAAAAGGCAGGATAATACCTCTTCAGATATTTAGCATTAATACAATCATGTACTCTCTTACCTTCATGATTTACAATAATGAAAGCGCCATTCCCAATATCTTTTTGAACAATGTATGGTCCTTCCCAATTCGGTGACCACTTTCCCAATTGGTCAGTTTTCTTATATGTAGGAAGAATGGTCTTCCAGACTAGGTCTCCTTTTTGGAATGTCCTGTGAAGAACTTTCTTTCCGTAACTCCTTGCTCTGATTTCACTCTGTTTCACACTTCGCTCTATTGCATGAAGTCGGTTAACATCCAAATCTTCTAACTGTTGCAACATAAGTTGTTGGTATTCCTTGTAAGATCACCATCAGTAAATTCTGTTCGGCCAGATGATACTCGGATTTCGGCTGGTAAAACAGCATCTTGGCCAAACGTGAGTTGGTAAGGTGAGAACCCTGTGGCCGTATTTCTGGTATTCCTATGTGCCCATAAAGCCTGAGACAATAACAAATGCCACTTTCTTGGGTTCCCTTCAACCATCTTCTTTATAATCCCAATAATAATCTTATTTGCTGCTTCCGCTTGTCCATTGGCTTGGGGATAATAAGGTGAAGAATGATGTAATCGAACACCGAATTCTGCCAAGAAACTAGAGAACTTTTCCCCTGTGAAAACCAGGCCTTGGTCGGTTGTTATAGACTGAGGAATGCCATATCTGTAAATAATTTGATTCAAAACGAAGTCTATCACTTCTTTCTGATCCACATTTTTCAAAGCAACTGCTTCTACCCATTTGGTAAAGTAGTCAGTCGCGACCAATATGAAACAATGATGTTTCGATGAAGCAGGATGTATCTTACCAATAATATCCATAGCCCATGATTTAAAAGGCCATGGTTTTGCCAAGAATTGCAATTCGGTTACTGGCAAATGGTTTAAGTTTCCATGTCTTTGACATTCCTGGCAGCCCTTGGCAAATTGTATGCAATCTTCAAAAATCTTTGGCCAGAAAAAACCCAAACGATGAATGGCCCATCTCATATTCAGACCTGCCCGATGAGCTCCACATATCCCACCATGTACTTCTGTCATTACCTCTAGAGCTTCTTTAGACCCCAAACATTTCAAAAGTAAACCTTCAAATGATCTCTTATACAAAATTCCATTTATCAATTGAAAACGTAAAGCCTTCAATCGTGTCGCAACTGAAACACTTGCACCTGGATTCTGTAAATACGTGATAAGCTCTGTTCTCCAATCGGGCACTGTTTCACTGGTATCTTTGTGTCCGACTGTAACTAAGCCGTCGGGCTCCTGTCCGACAGTAACTACGCAGTCGGGCTCCTGTCCGACAGTCTCCTGCCCAACCATAACTTCGTAGTCGGTCTCCTGTCCAATAGCCTCTTGCCCGACCGTAACTTCGCAGTCGGGCTCCTGTCTGACAGCCTTTTGCCCGACCGTAACTTCGCAGTCGGGCTCCTGTCCGACAGCCTTTTGCCCGACCGTTGGTCACATATTGGGTCTGTCTTTTCTTCTATGCCCGACTTGACCTCCGACCACATATCCTCCAGAATTCCTTTACAGGCCCTTTGAGCCAACTCATCAGCACGTTGGTTTTCTTTCCTCGGAATGAACTCAATTATTACTTCTGAGATTTTTGTCAGTAACCGACCCACAATGTCCCTGTATCTGCGAAGATGAGGGTAATTGCAAACATATTGATTGTTTACCTGGTTGACTACTAATTGAGAATCCCCCCTTATGATTACAGACTGGACCTTCCTGGCTATTAAAGCCTCCAAACCCAAAATTAAAGCTTCATATTCTGCCGAATTATGGGTCATGGCTTCCAATCGTAGTTGTAAGTTGATCTTTTGACCATCAGGTCCTTGCAAAAAGACCCCTGCCCCTGATTTGTTTCCAGAGGTAGAACCATCAAAGAACATCAACCATGTTCTGGTACTTATATAAGGCACACATCCGACCTGTAGATTATCCAAATATGATGAACAACTAAATGGTCGGACACTATCACAAAGAGAATACCCGACTTGTGAGAATTCTGCTAAGAAGTCGGCTACTGCTTGTCCCTTGATTGCCCTCAGAGGGGAATGTTGAAGATCAAAAGGAGCCAATTTGATGGCCCACTTCATGAGTCTGCCCTTCATAGTAGGTCTCTGTAAAATCAATTTGATGAGATCCACCTTTGATATGACCTCAATTCTTCTGGGCAGCAAATAATGCTCGAGTTTAGTACAAGCGAAAACCAATGAATAACACATTTTTTCTGGCATAGTGTAATTCAGTTCTGGTCCTGTAAGGGTTTTACTGAGATAGTAGATTGCCCTTTCCTTCCCGTCATCACCATCCTGTGCCAATAAACAGCTAACCACTTCATATGTATTTGCCAAATAAAGTTTGAGTGGCCGACCTTGTTTAGGAGGCATCAAGACTGGAGGGTGAACCAATGCCTGCTTGATAGCATCTAAAGCCGTCTGTTGATCGGGACCCCATTCAAAAGCATTTTTTCCAGCTTTCAACAATTTAGTAATGGGTCTGACCTTGCCAGCAGCATTAGAAATGAAACGCCTCAAATAGTTCACCTTACCCAAAAGACTTTGGATTTCTTTAACCGTCTTGGGTGGCCGACTATCAAGAATGGCTTTAGCCTTATTGGCATCGATTTCAATTCCTCTCTCATGAACTAAAAATCCTAAAAAGCTCCCGGCTGATATTCCAAAAGCACATTTGGTTGGATTCATCTTCAACTTGTACTTCTTCATTCTTTCGAATGCCTCTTCAAGATTTCTCAAATGTTCGTCAAAACTGGCAGATTTAACAATAACATCATCAATATACACTTCCATAGATCTGCCAATTAAATCATGAAAGATTGAATTCATGGCTCTTTGGTAAGTTGCCCCTGCATTCTTTAACCCGAATGGCATGACTGTCCATTCATAAATACCTAAAGCCCCTGGGCACCTGAATGCTGTCTTAGGAATGTCTTCTTCTGCCAGAAATATTTGGTTATAACCTGCATAACCATCCATCAGACTAAGGATTTTATGCCCTGCTGCTGCATCTATCAACATGTCGGCCATAGGCATCACATATTCATCCTTAGGGGTAGCTAGATTCAAATCCCTGAAATCGATGCATATCCTAATCTTACCATTTTTCTTGACCACTGGCACAATATTAGCCAGCCACTCCGCATAACGGCAAGGCTGAATAAAACCCACTTTGAGAAGTTTTTGGATTTCTTCCTTGATTTGAGGCATCAGATCCGGGCTCATTCGCCTTGGAGGTTGTTTGTAAGGTTTACAACCTTCTTTGATAGGCAATCGATGCTCTATTAGACTTCTTGTCAAACCAGGCATCTCTGAATAATCCCATGCTAAACAATCAATGTTGTTTCTAATAACTTCGAGCATCATTGTTTGTTGCTCTTTAGACAAATAACCACTTAACCTGATCACTTTTGGAACCAATTCGGTTCCTAAATTAAACTCCAATAATGGGTCTTGTGATGAAGCTGTTGGTTCTGTTTTTTCTAATAAGTCGGGCCAACGAAATTGTTCATCTTCTTGGAGGTGAACATCCAGAATCTCTTTACTATTTTCTGCTTTATGTAATAACTGCTTTAAATAGAACTTATTAATAAGAGAACTACATACTTCTAAGCTTGTATCATCCATAACAAACAAATTATATGGGAATGGGTGTGGCTTTATCATGAGCCATACAATAAAGGTGTTCTTTTAATAGAACATCGAGTTCTGGCCAGTGACTTTATAACCCTTGTTTGGGTATTCCCTGGCCATATACAACTGAGACATCGGAGCCAAATGACTGGAATAAAACACTGACTCTTCAACTTGTTCTGATACATCGAATGGGTTGTCATTCGCTTCCATTTTGAAGACCTGATTTCCTTCCCAGAACATTAATTGTTGGTGCAGGGTTGATGGCACACATTGAGAGGCATGAATCCAGTCTCTTCCCAGCAAGAGAGAGTATGTAGTATCTGCGTCCACAATAAAGAAAACAGTGGAGATCTTCTTTGGTCCGACCTCGATTGTGGCAACCATCATGCCTTCAGGCTTAGTCGGCTGCCCTGTAAAACTTGTCATTTCGAATTCCACAGGAGACAGATCATGAATTCCTTTCCCTAGCTTCTTGAGAGTCTTCAATGGCATAACATTAAAGACTGCTCCATTATCCACGAAAACCTTTGTGATTGGTTTCCCACAAATGTGAGCATTAACATACAGAGGTTTCAAATGGGAGATCGCACCCTCTGGAATAGGAGGAAACACAATCGAAGGTGGCTCCGGCTGAGGCTCAGAATCTGAAGTCTTTGCCCACTCTGTTTCCTCTAATTCATCATCTGCCAAGAATGCCCATAAAGGTTCGTCCATAGTATCATCTACCAGACTCGCCCACATCGGTTCATCTCTCATCTGATTAATCTCTGTCATTCGACAAGGGATTCGTGGTCCCAGACGAGATTTAACAGATCTTGAACTTTCCTCTGTAGTTACAACTTCTTCCTTCGTCTTGTTCTGAGATTGAACCGTCAAAGATTCTATACGGAAATCTTCAAGAGATGGATTGATGTTGATCCGTTCACAATGTTGGCATCTAAAACCTTAATTATTTCATCTGCCATTCCTTTACCTTTCCCCTGTCCCGACGAACTTCTTTTGGTATAGTCGGAAGCGCCTAATCCGTCATTCGGTTGCTTTCCTGACCAGACCCGACTGGACCGACCAATTGGAGACTGAATGGCTGCTCCCTGCTCGTTGGTCGTTTGTTCTGTAAAGACCCGAATGGACTGATCTCCTGCCAAGTGGTCGGCTGCTTTTTGTTCGTCGGTTAGTTGTTTTGCTGAAGGAACTCGTTTCCCATACTTTGCAGCATACCTGCGTTTGGCATTGCGAATCTGTGTACGATTCATACCTGGGAAACGAGGATCTATATCAACTGGTAAAGGCTTTTTATTTCGAGCCCAATTGTTCCCGACTGACCCTGTTTTTCTGGTCGGGTGGTCACGCACTAAAACCTTTTCTTTCACCTCCACGTTAAAAGAACCGTCTGGACGGTCCCATTTTTCAGCGACTGGCCTTTCAACAACTTTGAGTCGTTCTTCCGGTCGGCTGCTGTTTGGCTGATTTCCTTTCTTTGTTCCGGGGCTTGCCTGAGTTCGTTCCCCTGTTTGTCCACTATTGGCCGAACTTTTCCCTGTTTCCGAACTTGGTTGGATGTCAACCATTGCCGTTGTTACTTTCGGAAACGGTTGCTGGTCTACACCTAGAGTGATGTATTTGAGCCGACCTGTCTTGATGGCCTTTTGAATTTCCTTCCTGAAATGAGTACACTGACTTGTATTGTGTGTGAAAGAATTATGCCACTTACAATATGGTCTCCCTTTGATTTCTTCTTTAGTGGCCAATCTTTGCCCCTTTGGAATACGGATCTGCCCATCAGTCAGTAGGATATCAAAGATTTCATCAGCTTTCGAACTATCAAAGTCGGTTGCTCCTTTCCTTCAGATCCTGGTACTGGCTTCAATTTAGGGCATACATAAGGTTTTCCAGAAAGGATTTCGGCTGCCATCTCTTCTGATTGATTAAAATCAAAGTCACATGTTTCTGTTCCCATACTCGCCATATGTTGGCCTCTATTACGCCTGTTATGCTGATCTTCCTCTCTGAACAAAGACTCTAAACGTCCTGCCTTGGATGCAAGACTTGCCAAATCCTCAACATCCAGGGCAGTGAGTGCCTTTCTTAAACGAGTATGCATATTCCGGACCACTAAATTGGTCATCTCTTTCTCACTGATTACCGTAGGACATCGTCCTTTCATCAATCGCACCCTTTCTATAAACTGTGAAGCAGATTCTTCTGGATACTGTCTCAATTCTAGTAAATCAGTTAAAGAAACAACTGGTAAAGGATTGAAGAATCTAGCGTGAAATGCCATCTCCAGTCCTTCCCATGTCTGAATTTGTCCAGGAGGCAGACTTACAAACCACGAAAACGCCGTTCTAGTAAGAGATAAACCAAACAGCTGTAACTTATAAAAAGGGTTATTGCCAACTTCTCCTAATTGTGCTGTGAACCGACCAACATGTTCTATGGTGGAAGATCCGTCCTCCCCTGAGAATGCATGAAAATCGGGTGGTCGAAAATTCCTTGGGAGAGGGTGTTCATTAATGATCCTTTCTGGGAAAGGTCTCTGATATGCAGGGCGGTTAGCCATCTGAGGAGTTAATCCATACTGATCCCTTAATATATGTGCAATCTCATCAGGATCTACATGAAAGCGTTGATGATCAGGAACATGGAACGGATCCTGCACAGGAATATGAATAGGATCATGTATATATCCTTCAGGCCTGTCCTCCCTTGTATTGTTCGGCTGCGGATTGGTAACCCTTGGTCCCAGTGGAACAGTGTTGGGAAAAGTCAAAGGAGATTTTCCCCTATCCATTCGGTTGGGATTTGTGGCACTTGGGAATGTACTATCCACGAATGATGGCCCTGCGAAATTTGCCTGTGGTCTGGACGGTGACACTCCTGGTGGAGTTTGAGTGGGTTGAAGACTAACCCTTGACAGTGCTTGATCTATCATGTTCTGCATCAGACTCTGTTGCTCACGCAACATGTTCGTTTGTTGCTCACGCAACATATTCTGCATAACCAAAGTATGCTGGTTGTTCATTTGTTGAACATAAGACCACCAATCAGTTGGTGGTTGTGGGATTTCCCCGGCATTTGGCACAATAGGTGGTGGAACGGATTCTCCCACCGGTGCCGAAGATGATTGAGGTTGTGAACCTGCCATATGGACCCTTCCGATGATTCGGCCGGATCTAAGACGTATGAAATTATCGCCGGAATTGGAATGAGCAATTTTGTCTTGCTCCCACTGTGGTCGCCAATTTGTTGATGTAATTTTTCAACAAAAATAAAGTAAAATTCAAAGATATAGAAAATATCCTTAAACTTGATTAATTAGTGCCTGAGATTAGGAATCTCTAAACACTGTATGGTACAGAAAATAAACTGGAAAATAAAAGACTGAAATTTAAAGTGGTGATCCCCAAATCTGACTTTGCTTTGTTGAAGTTGATTGAAGATGCCTTGCCAAATGATTATCCAAACCTTAAATATTCTCTGGGAAACTGTACTGAAAACCGTCGCCCGAACGGTTACAACGTCTCCTTCCCAACCGTCTTCCAACCCTTCTCCTGCTGACACGTGTCCTCAGCAGACCAAATTATCCCTATATTTCACTCTTTGAGCCGACCACAGACCTTCCGCCCTTTGGCCCGACTGCCAATCTACAACCGTATTGGCCCGACTGCCAATCCTCCCGACTCGCAAACCATCTGACTTATTCAGAGTAGCTACAGACATCCGACTAACAAACACCCGATTTGTTGGTCCTTCCGCAGAGTTCCGACCTGAGAACCTCCCGACTTGAGGACTCCCGTCCTGAAGGCCATCCGACCTGCAGACTTCCGTCCTGAGGACTTTCCGTCTTGAGGACCTCCCGACCTGAAAAACCTTCCGACTTGAGGTCTTTCCGTCTTGAGGACCTCCCGACCTGAAAACCTTCCGACTTGAGGTCTTTCCGTCTTGAGGACCTCCCGACCTGAAAACCTTCCGACTGAGGTCTTTCCGTCTTGAGGACTTCCCGACCTGAAGACCTTCCGACTTGAGGTCTTCCGTCTTGAGGACCTCCCGACCTGAAAACCTTCCGACTGAGGTCTTTCCGTCTTGAGGACCTACCGACCTGAAACCTTCCGATTGAGGTCTTCCGTCTTGAGGACCTCCCGACCTGAGGTCCTTCCGTCCTGATGACTTTCCGTCTTGAGGACCTCCCGA
>NW_026137495.1:0-27144 GCF_009805555.1 Andrographis paniculata | reverse complement strand
CGAATCGGCCACCGTCACTGAACTCGCAGGGTTGAGGTGTCCCCAAACCCACCCCTCGATCGCCGGAATACGCCGCCGGCTCCGCCCCTGACGGTTGGCCTCCCGCACCGTCGCCACCGCGTTTCGGCATCCCCCCGCCGTCGGACCACCATTCTGACGACGGGATCGTGTTCCCCTGGCCGGAAAACCCCCAGGGCCGGGCTACCGCCGCGAGTCGCCACCTCTACCGCCGTTTGCCCTAGGTCGCCGTCGCCGTAGCCCTGATTTGCGACACCTTCGGCGCCGCCGTTCTCCCGTCTCCGACGTCGGATCGTCAATCGGCCACCGTCACTGTCCTCGCAGGGTTGAGGAGTCCCTGAACCCGCCACCCGACCGCCGGAATACACCGTTGGGAACCGCCGGTGACTCCCCCGACGGTTGCCCTCCTCCCGACGGTTGACCTCCCGACAGTTGATCTCCCGACGGTTGGCCTCCTGACGGTTGAGTTCCCGAGACGCCGCCTCTGCATCTTCGGCCGACTCCGCTGCCCGACCAACTCTCTGGTCCCGTTACTGTTCCACCCGACCCCGACATACACCTTGGTCGGTGCTCCTTGACGCCAGAGCATCTCCTGACTGAGGCCCAGGGATCGCGACTGCTGTTCTCCGACGGGTGATCTCCCGACGAGGCCGACCGAGGCCGTCTCTGGTCCCGTAGGTTGATCCCGACCGAGGCCCGACCGAGGCCGTCTCTGGTCCCGACGGTTGATCCCGATCGAGGCCGACGAGGCCGTCTCTGGTCCCGAAGGTTGATCCCGACCGCGGCCCGACCGAGGCGTCTCTGGTCTCGAAGGTTGATCCCGACCGAGGCCCGACCGAGGCCGTCTCTGTTCCCGAAGGTTGATCCCGACCTTGGCCCGACCGAGGCTGTCTCCGGTCCCGAAGGTTGCCCCGACTCGGCGCCTCTCCGACCGTCTTCGCTGCCCGACCACACTCCCGCCCGAGGCCAGGGTTCGTGGTTGTCACTGGTCCCGACGGTTTGTCCCGACTCGGTACCACCACTGTTCTCCCCGACCCCGCCAACCCCCAGTCGGTGCCCCGACGCCAGAACACTTCCCGACTGGGGCCCAGGTGTCGCGGCGGTCACTGACCCCGACGTTTTGACATCCCGACACGACGCCCCGCTACTCCGCCCGACCCTGACGCCAGCCCACCCTCCTGGTCCCGCCACTGTGTCGCCCGACCCAGAAGCCCCCAGACGCGGGTTCAGTGCCTGAACGGTGCCCAGACTTCACGGCTGCCTCTGGCCCTTGTCGTCGTCGGTTTCTCTGCTGCTCTGGCGCTCTGAGCGCTGGTCTGACGGCACTGTTGATTCTCTGGCCCTGGCAGCCCCAGAACCCCATCCTTTACCGCCGTCTCCGATGACAGCCGCCGACTCCTTCCGGAGCTAGGGTTCTGCCGTGGATTTGCCGGATATGGCCGCTCAGGCTGCTGCCGGCCGCCAGCCACCTCCCGCCACTGATGGTTCGGGGCGTCCTACCACTGCTGCTAACCATCTCCATTCACACAAGTCTTTCGCCAATGCTGTAACCTCCGGACTCAATTCCGATGTTCCTGAGGACAGTCCTTACTCTTTTCTGGCGGAGCCCCGTCCGGCTCCTATTGGCCAATGGGTCCACACTGCTGGACAACCACGCCTTGCTTTCACTGCTGCCGAAACTGCAAGGTACACGGCTTCACACCCATATATTCTTATCGGGAAATTTTCACATGGGTACTCTTCTTGGAAAGATCTCGCCGAGGGATTTGCGAGTTTTCGTTTGGCAGGAAAATTTGCTTTACAACATTTGAATCATCGACATGTTGTGATTCGCCTAACTACGGAGGCAGACTATACGCGTTTATGGATCAGAGGGACTTGGTTTATCAAGGGATTTCCGATGAGACTTCTTAAATGGACTCCGGATTTCAAAACTACTGAGGAACCTCCGTTTGCCCCGGTGTGGGTAACATTTCCTCTACTTCCTCTCCACATGTTCCATAAAGATATGCTCTTCGCAGTTGCCTCTGGTATTGGGACCCCCTTGAAGGTTGATGGCCCCACGGCTACACAGAGTCGTTGCTCTCACGCCCGAGTCTGTGTGGAGGTTGATCTGTCGAAGCCCCTCCTACATGCTTTTGAGATTGATGTGGGTACTGGTGTGCTTGAGCAGAAGGTCATTTACGAGCGGCTCCCTAGCTTCTGCTCACTCTGCCGCCATCTTGGGCACAAAGCGGAGGCTTGTTTACGCAGACCTTCTTCGCAGCCGGTACCAGCAACCGTATCAGCTGCGCAGGTTCCTCCTGCTGCGCCTTCTGGTCGCCATGACTCGGTGCATGGCCCTTCTGAGATTTCTGCAGCCCCTGCCTCTGGTGATATCATGGAATCCCGGCCACCCACTGCTCGCCGCCGTCGTCGGCGCCGCAATCGAAATCGGGGTACGCCTTCTACTGGTATTACTAATGATTCTGGCTCCTTGCAGGCTCCTTCTCAGTTCCTCCGACGGGACCCCCAGCCTTCTACCCGGCGACCTTCTGATGACATCCCGGAGTTGAATGGCGCCAGACGTCTTCGCTCTGGTGTGCGGGTGACCTTTGGGGAGACACAGGTGGCCCCAACCCCATCACAGACGGCCGAGAAGTCACTGCAGCTCACACCGGCGCATCTCAGCGGCCCTGCGGAGGCTCATCGCCCCCATGCTCCTCCTCGGGTGACCTTTGCCCACTCACGGGGGGATGCCTCTGCGATGTTGCTTACCTCTGGTGTTCGAGTTACCTTTGGGGACTTTCTGACGCCTTCGGAAACCTCTCCGGCCCGCCCTCTGGCCGGTCAGACTACAGCTGAGCCTCCGATTGACAGTCCTGCCTCCCCTCTGGATGACAGTCGGCTGAGTCCCACTCCAGCGACTCCTGCCACCGCCTCAGCCCTTGGTCTCCTTCCGCAGCCCATATTGGCCACTCAGGTACCCTCGTCGCCTTTGCCACTGCTTGCTGATGATATGCAGGTGCCTCCGGAGCCTGTGTCGCTTCCTCCTGCTCAATCTTTGGCAATTTGGGGACTCCCCTCTGGTCATGGCCTGGATAAGGGGAAGGCAGTGCTGCTCTCTGAACCCCTGCATCCCCTGTCCGCGATCGACGTGATCTTTCAGTGGACACATGCCTATCGGCTACTGGTTCTCCTTCCTCGGACACCCAGCGGGAGGAGGACTCTGCACTACAAGCCACTTTCGCCGAGGACTCGGATGGTGACTCGCCTCTTATTAAGGATGGCCAACCGCCCCTCCTCGATTCACTATCTCTTTCCCCGAGAGGTACCACTGATTTTCACTCTGGTGATCTACCTGCTGCTGCAATTACAGGGACAGAGCTCTTCCCTGAATCTGGTCCGAACCCACCCCTCCTGCGGACTTCATCGGAACCGCTCCCTGTTGTCGCTCTGTCGACGGAGTCGCATCCGAGCAGGGGGGTGTGCGTTTTGAACCAGGCTGCTGATCCTCCGTCTCTCAGCGGATCTTTGGAGACAGTTTCGGATGACCGGCCACAGGCTCTGCCGCCGACCTTCTCTAGACCGATTACCCGCAGCATCTCTCGTCAGCAAGTAAGTTCCTCTCGTCGCCCTTCTGCCAGTTCCCGATGACGGACACCTCCCTCTTGGTTTGGAATGTGCGCGGAGTTGGCAACCCCCGAGCTCAACGAGAGGTACATTGGCTCTGCAAGCAGCACCGTATCCGCATTCTTATTCTTCTGGAGCCTATGGTTTTTGCGGATGTTGCTTTCTTTTGCCGGCGTTTTGGCTTCTCCCAGATGCTTACCAACGCGGTCAATTCTATCTGGATTCTTGCTGATGACTCCTATAAACTGGAGCCTATTTCGGAGATCGATCAGTGTCTTCATGTGCAGGTTTCGTCTCCGCAGCACCGCCGGCCCTTTTTCCTATCTGGGATCTATGCGCGATGTTCTGTCACCCAGCGTCGTGCCCTCTGGTCTTTCCTACAGGACACAGCGGCCTCGTCATTGGGGTCTCCTTGGCTTATTGGTGGCGACTTTAATGCCATCGCCGACATATCTGAACGGAAGGGCCCAGGTCGCCCTAAGTTGCGATCTATTCAGGATTTCTCAGCGGCTATCCTTGATGCGAATCTTATTGATGCCGGTTTTGAAGGCTCCCCCCATACATGGACAAATCGACGAGTTTGGGAGCGCCTGGACCGCATTCTCTACAACACTGCCTGGGAGGATTTCGCTGAGACGACTCGTGTCAGACACCTCCCGCGGATGCATTCGGACCACGCCCCGCTCTTGGTCCGATTCTCGCATGAAAGACACCGCCTTGCCTCTGCATTCCGGTTTCAGAACATGTGGACCAGACACCACACTTTTCAGGACCACGTCCGCCAGAGTTGGGTTGTCCCGACGGGCACCACCGGTCTCCTCAACCTGCGACTGAAACTTGGACGACTCAAACAGGCTCTGAAGTGGTGGAACAAACAGGTATTTGGGAATGTTTTTCAGGTATTGGCAGCAGCAGAAAAAGACGCAGAGGAGTGTGAAGCGGAGTTCGATCGGGATCCCTCTGACGCCAACCTCCTCCGCCGTCAGCGTAGCGCTGCGGCTTTGACGCATGCGATTGCACTAGAGGAGGCTTACTGGAAACAGAAAGCAGCCTGTCGGTGGGCGGTCGAGGGAGAACGGAACTCCCGTATGTTCCATTCCATGGTGAAGGAACGACGCCGGCGGGCGACAATCTTCTCGATGGCTGACGGTGCTCGTACCCTCACTGATCACTCAGATATTAAGCAGTCAGCCATTACCTACTTCTCTGGGATGTTGGGACAGCCTGATGATGCCGACACATCGGAAATGGATGCCTTAGCAGACCCACCGCCCCAGGTTCCGCCAGCCGAGTGCACTCGGTTGCTTGAACCGCCTACACTTGCGGAGATTCGTGCTGTGGTCTTCTCGATTGATCAAGATAGTGCGGCTGGTCCCGATGGCTTCTCTGCCGCCTTCTACCAGAAATGTTGGGAGATCATCCGGGAGGATGTTTTTGATGCTGTACTGGATTTCTTTTCGGGAGCCCCCCTCCTGAAGTTTTATACAGCGACGACTCTTGTACTTATCCCCAAGAAGGAGGGGCCACTTGCATGGGCTGATTATCGACCTATCAGCCTCTGTAATGTCAGCAGTAAGATCTTCACAAAGCTACTCACCACGCGCCTTAGCCCTCTACTGCCGCAGCTTCTATCGCCGCATCAGAGCGGCTTTGTCAAAGGCCGCGCGATTGCGGACAATATCCTGTTAGCGTCGGAGATGGTCCATGATCTTAATCTGAGAGGAGGCTCGCACAATTTATTGCTGAAATTGGACCTTAACAAGGCGTACGATCGGGTGTCATGGCGGTTCTTACGGCACGCCCTTTCCAGGTTCGGTTTCCCGGCTCACTTCATCACTTTGATTATGAACTGTGTTGAGCATGCGTGGTACTCGATCCTTGTGAATGGGGACCTGGGTGGCTTCTTCCCCTCCTCGCGAGGCCTTAGGCAGGGAGACCCCTTGTCCCCGACCCTTTTTGTCTTGGCTGCAGATCTCTTATCACGCGGCTTGGAGCGCCTCTACAGCCGTTTTCCGGATCTGTACTATCGGTGTCGTGGTCGGTTCCGGCTGACGCACCTTGCTTATGCGGATGATGTCCTCATATTCGCTAATACCTGTGGCAATCGCATCAGCCTTCTGACCGACTTTCTGACGACTTACGCACGGATTACTGGCCAGAAGGTGAACTGTCAGAAAAGCCAGCTTGTTTTCAGCCGCCAGTGCCCGGAGAATGTTCAACGACAGCTCCAATCGGTGACTGGTTTTGGCGCAGCTGAACTCCCTCTTACATATCTTGGCGCGCCCCTCTATGTGGGCAATCGGCGCAATATTCTTTATGAGGAACTCCTTGGAAAACTCCGTCGTTATCTGCAGCGCTGGGATCGCTCGGTTCTATCTCACGGGGGTCGATTACAGTTAATCAGGAGCACTTTGTTCTCGCTCCCCCTATATCTGCTGCAGGTACTTTGCCCCCCCAGGCGTGGTACTTCACTCTGTGGAGCAACTTTTTGCTCGTTTTTTCTGGGGTTCTTATCACGGGCACCGACGCCGCCATTGGATCTCCTGGGCGGATATTGCACGGCCACAGGAAGAAGGTGGACTTGGCATTCGACGCCTGGCCGATACGGTTCGGGCCTTCTCGTTTAAACTGTGGTGGCGACTCAGAGATGGCTCCTCCCTTTGGGCTCGCGCGCTTCAACAGAAATATTTTCGGAATTCATTTCCAGGATTTGCACCCTGCAGGAGCTACGACAGCCCGGTTTGGAAGCGTCTCTGCCAGGTTCGAGACGAGGCACAGACTCAGATCACTTGGAATTTGGGGCGTGGGGACTGCTTCTTCTGGTATGATAATTGGTGTGGAGATCGTCCGCTCTGCGCTGACCGCCAGGACCGCCCTCCGCCGATACGGGTGAAAGAGATGTGGGTTAACGGGACGTGGGAATTGCCGCGCCTCCGAGCTTATCTCCCTGAAACCCTTGTTCAGCAGGTCTCGGCGATTCCTTCTGATCTCCAGATTGCGGATCAGCCGATCTGGAAGGCCTCGACCACAGGTACTTTCTCTACATCCTCAGCATGGGAGATGAGCCGAACTGCTGGAGCACGGAGCTGGCTCTCTTGCAGCTTGTGGTCGCCGCTTCTTACTCCTACAATGTCGGTTTTCCTATGGCGTTTATTTCGCCGTCGGATACCCGTCGATGAGGCCTTACGGAAGATGGGCCTCCCTATTGTCTCTTGCTGCCAGTGCTGTCGGGAGTCTGAGACGATCGAGCACTTATTCTTCTCGTCGGCGGTTGCCCAGCGCGTGTGGCGCCATCTTGCTGATCTATTTCATATCCAAATCCCGCGGACACATGCGCCCCACCTGATGGTTTCCGCTTGGCGTCTGTCCTCCCCACATGCGCGGAGTATCCGTACTTATATACCGCTCCTGGCCTTCTGGTTTCTTTGGACGGCAAGGAATGACGCCAAACACCGAGGTATCCAGATTTCATCTGACCGGATTATTTGGCGTATTCACTGTCATTTGCAGGTCTTAGGCCGTGCTGGCCTCCTTCAGCGTCAGCACTGGCCTGGGGAGGTGCACCTTGCCTCTCGTCTCGGTCTTCGCCTCCCACCTCCGGTTCTTCGGCCGCCGGTCATGGTACGCTGGGAAGCCCCGTCTCCAGGCTGGTTCAAACTCAACACTGATGGGGCATCGCTCGGGAATCCAGGCGCCGCTGGAGCCGCGGGCGTCATTCGGGATGCCACCGGCGCCCCAATTGTGGCATTCCAAGTTCCCCTTTTGAATACGACGAACACTTTGGCCGAACTGCAGGCGATTCGATCTGGAGTGGACCTGGCGGTTGCCCGCGGCCTCCTCCCTCTCTGGATCGAGACGGACTCGGCCAGCAGTATCTCTCTCATCTCCTCCTCGACGGGACACTGGACTCTCCAGCCTTGTCTCCACCACCTGCGCCTACAGCTTCGCAGCATCGAGTGGAGGATCTCTCATATTTTCCGCGAGGGCAATAAAGTGGCGGACAACTTGGCGAACACCTCTGTTGCCCTTCCTCATATGCGGATCCTTGAGCCGGCGGACATCCCAGCGAGGACCCGTGGCCTCATCCATGCTGACGCGGCGGGCCTCCCGTGCTTTCGCTTCCGTTAGCTTTTAGTTGCTTACAATCTTTATTTACATTTACAGCACTTGTACCGAACTTTGCAGAACTACGTATGGCTTGATCCCGTTGGGGTACGTAGGCAGCTCTTTGAGCCCAGCCAAAAAAAAAAAAAAAAAAAAAAAAAAAAAAAAAAAAAAAAACCCTAAACCCTAAACCCTAAACCCTAAACCCTAAACCCTAAACCCTAAACCCTAAACCCTAAACCCTAAACCCTAAACCCTAAACCCTAAACCCTAAACCCTAAACCCTAAACCCTAAACCCTAAACCCTAAACCAAAACCATTCGCAAAAAAACAAACGCTCTCCAGCCCTTGGGCGATTTCACGCCTCCAGCCACTGCCGTCGCTGTTCCGGCGGATCCAGACGCCGGACGGCCAATCTGCCACCGTCACTCGACTCGCCATCCCCGAAAACCCCCCCTACACCGAGCCCCGTCGCCGGAAACCGCCCCCAGCCGCCGCTCTCGTCAGCCCCGAAACGACGTCACCGGCGAACTCGCCGCTGCCGGCGTTTTCAGCCCGGCGCCTCATCACCATCGTGGTCGCCATCCTCCATAACCCCCGTCCCCACCCAACCACCGCCGGAAACCGCTGCAGCACCGTCGGCCGCTACTGCCCTGCGCGGCGATACTTTCAGCGCCGGTATCTCTCAACACCGGCGTTGGATCGCCGTTTGGCCACCGTCACTGAACTCGCAGGGCTGAGGTGTCCCCAAATCCACCCCTCGATCGCCGGAATACGCCGCCGGCTCCGCCCCTGACGGTTGGCCTCCCGCACCGTCGCCACCGCGTTTCGGCATCCCCCCGCCGTCGGACCACCATTCTGACGACGGGATCGTGTTCCCCTGGCCGGAAAACCCCCAGGGCCGGGCTACCGCCGCGAGTCGCCACCTCTACACCACTGTCCGCCGTTTGCCCTAGGTCGCCGTCGCCGTAGCCCTGATTTGCGACACCTTCGGCGCCGCCGTTCTCCCGTTTCCGACGTCGGATCGTCAATCGGCCACCGTCACTGTCCTCGCAGGGTTGAGGAGTCCCTGAACCCGCCACCCGACCGCCGGAATACACCGTTGGGAACCGCCGGTGACTCCCCCGACGGTTGCCCTCCTCCCGACGGTTGACCTCCCGACAGTTGATCTCCCGACGGTTGGCCTCCTGACGGTTGAGTTCCCGAGACGCCGCCTCTGCATATTCCGCCGACTCCGCTGCCCGACCAACTCTCTGGTCCCGATACTGTTCCACCCGACCCCGACATTCACCTTGGTCGGTGCTCCTTGACGCCAGAGCATCCCCCGACTGAGGCCCAGGGATCGCGACTGCTGTTCTCCCGACGGGTGATCTCCCGACTGAGTCCCGACCGAGGCCGTCTCTGGTCCCGTAGGTTGCTCCCGACCGAGGCCCGACCGAGGCCGTCTCTGGTCCCGACGGTTGATCCCGATCGAGGCCGACCGTGGCCGTCTCTGGTCCCGAAGGTTGATCCCGACCGCGGACCGACCGAGGCCGTCTCTGGTCTCGAAGGTTGATCCCGACCGAGGCCCGACCGAGGCCGTCTCTGCTCCCGAAGGTTGATCCCGACCTTGGCCCGACCGAGGCTGTCTCCGGTCCCGAAGGTTGCCCCGACTCGGCGCCTCTCCGACCGTCTTCGCTGCCCGACCACACTCCCGCCCGAGGCCAGGGTTCGTGGTTGTCACTGGTCCCGACGGTTTGTCCCGACTCGGTGCTACCACTGTTCTCCCCGACCCCCGCCAACCCCCAGTCGGTGCCCCGACGCCAGAACACTTCCCGACTGAGGCCCAGGTGTCGCGGCGGTCACTGACCCCGACGTTTTGACATCCCGACACGACGCCCCGCTACTCCGCCCGACCCTGACGCCAGCCCACCCTCCTGGTCCCGCCACTGTGTCGCCCGACCCAGAAGCCCCCAGACGCGGGTTCAGTGCCTGAACGGTGCCCAGACTTCACGGCTGCCTCTGGCCCTTGTCGTCGTCGGTTTCTCTGCTGCTCTGGCGCTCTGAGCGCTGGTCTGACGGCACTGTTGATTCTCTGGCCCTGGCAGCCCCAGAACCCCATCCTTTACCGCCGTCTCCGATGACAGCCGCCGACTCCTTCCGGAGCTAGGGTTCTGCCGTGGATTTGCCGGATATGGCCGCTCAGGCTGCTGCCGGCCGCCAGCCACCTCCCGCCACTGATGGTTCGGGGCGTCCTACCACTGCTGCTAACCATCTCCATTCACACAAGTCTTTCGCCAATGCTGTAACCTCCGGACTCAATTCCGATGTTCCTGAGGACAGTCCTTACTCTTTTCTGGCGGAGCCCCGTCCGGCTCCTATTGGCCAATGGGTCCACACTGCTGGACAACCACGCCTTGCTTTCACTGCTGCCGAAACTGCAAGGTACACGGCTTCACACCCATATATTCTTATCGGGAAATTTTCACATGGGTACTCTTCTTGGAAAGATCTCGCCGAGGGATTTGCGAGTTTTCGTTTGGCAGGAAAATTTGCTTTACAACATTTGAATCATCGACATGTTGTGATTCGCCTAACTACGGAGGCAGACTATACGCGTTTATGGATCAGAGGGACTTGGTTTATCAAGGGATTTCCGATGAGACTTCTTAAATGGACTCCGGATTTCAAAACTACTGAGGAACCTCCGTTTGCCCCGGTGTGGGTAACATTTCCTCTACTTCCTCTCCACATGTTCCATAAAGATATGCTCTTCGCAGTTGCCTCTGGTATTGGGACCCCCTTGAAGGTTGATGGCCCCACGGCTACACAGAGTCGTTGCTCTCACGCCCGAGTCTGTGTGGAGGTTGATCTGTCGAAGCCCCTCCTACATGCTTTTGAGATTGATGTGGGTACTGGTGTGCTTGAGCAGAAGGTCATTTACGAGCGGCTCCCTAGCTTCTGCTCACTCTGCCGCCATCTTGGGCACAAAGCGGAGGCTTGTTTACGCAGACCTTCTTCGCAGCCGGTACCAGCAACCGTATCAGCTGCGCAGGTTCCTCCTGCTGCGCCTTCTGGTCGCCATGACTCGGTGCATGGCCCTTCTGAGATTTCTGCAGCCCCTGCCTCTGGTGATATCATGGAATCCCGGCCACCCACTGCTCGCCGCCGTCGTCGGCGCCGCAATCGAAATCGGGGTACGCCTTCTACTGGTATTACTAATGATTCTGGCTCCTTGCAGGCTCCTTCTCAGTTCCTCCGACGGGACCCCCAGCCTTCTACCCGGCGACCTTCTGATGACATCCCGGGTTTGAATGGCGCCAGACGTCTTCGCTCTGGTGTGCGGGTGACCTTTGGGGAGACACAGGTGGCCCCAACCCCATCACAGACGGCCGAGAAGTCACTGCAGCTCACACCGGCGCATCTCAGCGGCCCTGCGGAGCCTCATCGCCCCCATGCTCCTCCTCGGGTGACCTTTGCCCACTCACGGGGGGATGCCTCTGCGATGTTGCTTACCTCTGGTGTCCGAGTTACCTTTGGGGACTTTCTGACGCCTTCGGAAACCTCTCCGGCCCGCCCTCTGGCCGGTCAGACTACAGCTGAGCCTCCGATTGACAGTCCTGCCTCCCCTCTGGATGACAGTCGGCTGAGTCCCACTCCGGCGACTCCTGCCACCGCCTCAGCCCTTGGTCTCCTTCCGCAGCCCATATTGGCCACTCAGGTACCCTCGTCGCCTTTGCCACTGCTTGCTGATGATATGCAGGTGCCTCCGGAGCCTGTGTCGCTTCCTCCTGCTCAATCTTTGGCAATTTGGGGACTCCCCTCTGGTCATGGCCTGGATAAGGGGAAGGCAGTGCTGCTCTCTGAACCTTCTGCATCCCCTGTCCGCGATCGACGTGATCTTTCAGTGGACACATGCCTATCGGCTACTGGTTCTCCTTCCTCGGACACCCAGCGGGAGGAGGACTCTGCACTACAAGCCACTTTCGCCGAGGACTCGGATGGTGACTCGCCTCTTATTAAGGATGGCCAACCGCCCCTCCTCGATTCACTATCTCTTTCCCCGAGAGGTACCACTGATTTTCACTCTGGTGATCTACCTGCTGCTGCAATTACAGGGACAGAGCTCTTCCCTGAATCTGGTCCGAACCCACCCCTCCTGCGGACTTCATCGGAACCGCTCCCTGTTGTCGCTCTGTCGACGGAGTCGCATCCGAGCAGGGGGTGTGCGTTTTGAACCAGGCTGCTGATCCTCCGTCTCTCAGCGGATCTTTGGAGACAGTTTCGGATGACCGGCCACAGGCTCTGCCGCCGACCTTCTCTAGACCGATTACCCGCAGCATCTCTCGTCAGCAAGTAAGTTCCTCTCGTCGCCCTTCTGCCAGTTCCCGATGACGGACACCTCCCTCTTGGTTTGGAATGTGCGCGGAGTTGGCAACCCCCGAGCTCAACGAGAGGTACATTGGCTCTGCAAGCAGCACCGTATCCGCATTCTTATTCTTCTGGAGCCTATGGTTTTTGCGGATGTTGCTTTCTTTTGCCGGCGTTTTGGCTTCTCCCAGATGCTTACCAACGCGGTCAATTCTATCTGGATTCTTGCTGATGACTCCTATAAACTGGAGCCTATTTCGGAGATCGATCAGTGTCTTCATGTGCAGGTTTCGTCTCCGCAGCACCGCCGGCCCTTTTTCCTATCTGGGATCTATGCGCGATGTTCTGTCACCCAGCGTCGTGCCCTCTGGTCTTTCCTACAGGACACAGCGGCCTCGTCATTGGGGTCTCCTTGGCTTATTGGTGGCGACTTTAATGCCATCGCTGACATATCTGAACGGAAGGGCCCAGGTCGCCCTAAGTTGCGATCTATTCAGGATTTCTCAGCGGCTATCCTTGATGCGAATCTTATTGATGCCGGTTTTGAAGGCTCCCCCCATACATGGACAAATCGACGAGTTTGGGAGCGCCTGGACCGCATTCTCTACAACACTGCCTGGGAGGATTTCGCTGAGACGACTCGTGTCAGACACCTCCCGCGGATGCATTCGGACCACGCCCCGCTCTTGGTCCGATTCTCGCATGAAAGACACCGCCTTGCCTCTGCATTCCGGTTTCAGAACATGTGGACCAGACACCACACTTTTCAGGACCACGTCCGCCAGAGTTGGGTTGTCCCGACGGGCACCACCGGTCTCCTCAACCTGCGACTGAAACTTGGACGACTCAAACAGGCTCTGAAGTGGTGGAACAAACAGGTATTTGGGAATGTTTTTCAGGTATTGGCAGCAGCAGAAAAAGACGCAGAGGAGTGTGAAGCGGAGTTCGATCGGGATCCCTCTGATGCCAACCTCCTCCGCCGTCAGCGTAGCGCTGCGGCTTTGACGCATGCGATTGCACTAGAGGAGGCTTACTGGAAACAGAAAGCAGCCTGTCGGTGGGCGGTCGAGGGAGAACGGAACTCCCGTATGTTCCATTCCATGGTGAAGGAACGACGCCGGCGGGCGACAATCTTCTCGATGGCTGACGGTGCTCGTACCCTCACTGATCACTCAGATATTAAGCAGTCAGCCATTACCTACTTCTCTGGGATGTTGGGACAGCCTGATGATGCCGACACATCGGAAATGGATGCCTTAGCAGACCCACCGCCCCAGGTTCCGCCAGCCGAGTGCACTCGGTTGCTTGAACCGCCTACACTTGCGGAGATTCGTGCTGTGGTCTTCTCGATTGATCAAGATAGTGCGGCTGGTCCCGATGGCTTCTCTGCCGCCTTCTACCAGAAATGTTGGGAGATCATCCGGGAGGATGTTTTTGATGCTGTACTGGATTTCTTTTCGGGAGCCCCCCTCCTGAAGTTTTATACAGCGACGACTCTTGTACTTATCCCCAAGAAGGAGGGGCCACTTGCATGGGCTGATTATCGACCTATCAGCCTCTGTAATGTCAGCAGTAAGATCTTCACAAAGCTACTCACCACGCGCCTTAGCCCTCTACTGCCGCAGCTTCTATCGCCGCATCAGAGCGGCTTTGTCAAAGGCCGCGCGATTGCGGACAATATCCTGTTAGCGTCGGAGATGGTCCATGATCTTAATCTGAGAGGAGGCTCGCACAATTTATTGCTGAAATTGGACCTTAACAAGGCGTACGATCGGGTGTCATGGCGGTTCTTACGGCACGCCCTTTCCAGGTTCGGTTTCCCGGCTCACTTCATCACTTTGATTATGAACTGTGTTGAGCATGCGTGGTACTCGATCCTTGTGAATGGGGACCTGGGTGGCTTCTTCCCCTCCTCGCGAGGCCTTAGGCAGGGAGACCCCTTGTCCCCGACCCTTTTTGTCTTGGCTGCAGATCTCTTATCACGCGGCTTGGAGCGCCTCTACAGCCGTTTTCCGGATCTGTACTATCGGTGTCGTGGTCGGTTCCGGCTGACGCACCTTGCTTATGCGGATGATGTCCTCATATTCGCTAACACCTGTGGCAATCGCATCAGCCTTCTGACCGACTTTCTGACGACTTACGCACGGATTACTGGCCAGAAGGTGAACTGTCAGAAAAGCCAGCTTGTTTTCAGCCGCCAGTGCCCGGAGAATGTTCAACGACAGCTCCAATCGGTGACTGGTTTTGGCGCAGCTGAACTCCCTCTTACATATCTTGGCGCGCCCCTCTATGTGGGCAATCGGCGCAATATTCTTTATGAGGAACTCCTTGGAAAACTCCGTCGTTATCTGCAGCGCTGGGATCGCTCGGTTCTATCTCACGGGGGTCGATTACAGTTAATCAGGAGCACTTTGTTCTCGCTCCCCCTATATCTGCTGCAGGTACTTTGCCCCCCCCAGGCGGTACTTCACTCTGTGGAGCAACTTTTTGCTCGTTTTTTCTGGGGTTCTTATCACGGGCACCGACGCCGCCATTGGATCTCCTGGGCGGATATTGCACGGCCACAGGAAGAAGGTGGACTTGGCATTCGACGTCTGGCCGATACGGTTCGGGCCTTCTCGTTTAAACTGTGGTGGCGACTCAGAGATGGCTCCTCCCTTTGGGCTCGCGCGCTTCAACAGAAATATTTTCGGAATTCATTTCCAGGATTTGCACCCTGCAGGAGCTACGACAGCCCGGTTTGGAAGCGCCTCTGCCAGGTTCGAGACGAGGCACAGACTCAGATCACTTGGAATTTGGGGCGTGGGGACTGCTTCTTCTGGTATGATAATTGGTGTGGAGATCGTCCGCTCTGCGCTGACCGCCAGGACCGCCCTCCGCCGATACGGGTGAAAGAGATGTGGGTTAACGGGACGTGGGAATTGCCGCGCCTCCGAGCTTATCTCCCTGAAACCCTTGTTCAGCAGGTCTCGGCGATTCCTTCTGATCTCCAGATTGCGGATCAGCCGATCTGGAAGGCCTCGACTACAGGTGCTTTCTCTACATCCTCAGCATGGGAGATGAGCCGAACTGCTGGAGCACGGAGCTGGCTCTCTTGCAGCTTGTGGTCGCCGCTTCTTACTCCTACAATGTCGGTTTTCCTATGGCGTTTATTTCGCCGTCGGATACCCGTCGATGAGGCCTTACGGAAGATGGGCCTCCCTATTGTCTCTTGCTGCCAGTGCTGTCGGGAGTCTGAGACGATCGAGCACTTATTCTTCTCGTCGGCGGTTGCCCAGCGCGTGTGGCGCCATCTTGCTGATCTGTTTCATATCCAAATCCCGCGGACACATGCGCCCCACCTGATGGTTTCCGCTTGGCGTCTGTCCTCCCCACATGCGCGGAGTATCCGTACTTATATACCGCTCCTGGCCTTCTGGTTTCTTTGGACGGCAAGGAATGACGCCAAACACCGAGGTATCCAGATTTCATCTGACCGGATTATTTGGCGTATTCACTGTCATTTGCAGGTCTTAGGCCGTGCTGGCCTTCTTCAGCGTCAGCACTGGCCTGGGGAGGTGCACCTTGCCTCTCGTCTCGGTCTTCGCCTCCCACCTCCGGTTCTTCGGCCGCCGGTCATGGTACGCTGGGAAGCCCCGTCTCCAGGCTGGTTCAAACTCAACACTGATGGGGCATCGCTCGGGAATCCAGGCGCCGCTGGAGCCGCGGGCGTCATTCGGGATGCCACCGGCGCCCCAATTGTGGCATTCCAAGTTCCCCTTTTGAATACGACGAACACTTTGGCCGAACTGCAGGCGATTCGATCTGGAGTGGACCTGGCGGTTGCCCGCGGCCTCCTCCCTCTCTGGATCGAGACGGACTCGGCCAGCAGTATCTCTCTCATCTCCTCCTCGACGGGACACTGGACTCTCCAGCCTTGTCTCCACCACCTGCGCCTACAGCTTCGCAGCATCGAGTGGAGGATCTCCCATATTTTCCGCGAGGGCAATAAAGTGGCGGACAACTTGGCGAACACCTCTGTTGCCCTTCCTCATATGCGGATCCTTGAGCCGGCGGACATCCCAGCGAGGACCCGTGGCCTCATCCATGCTGACGCGGCGGGCCTCCCGTGCTTTCGCTTCCGTTAGCTTTTAGTTGCTTACAATCTTTATTTACATTTACAGCACTTGTACTGAACTTTGCAGAACTACGTATGGCTTGATCCCGTTGGGGTACGTAGGCAGCTCTTTGAGCCCAGCCAAAAAAAAAAAAAAAAAAAAAAAAAAAAAAAAAAAAAAACCCTACCCTAACCCTAAACCCTAAACCCTAAACCTAACCCTAACCCTAAACCCTAAACCTAAACCCTAAACCCTAAACCCTAAACCCTAAACCCTAAAAACCCAAACCCAACCCAAAAACCCCAAACCCCAACCCCCAAACCCCAAACCCCAAACCCCAAACCCTAAACCCTAAACCCTAAACCCGAAACCCTAAACCCTAAACCCTAAACCCTAAACCACTCCAGCACTTGGGCGATTTCCGGCCACCTTTCCGACGACTTCCGTTCCGGCGGATCCAGACGCCGGACGGCAAATCGGCCACCGTCAGTCGCCTCGCCACCCCCATAAACCCCCCCTACACCAAACCTCGTCACCGGAAAACGCCCCCAGCCGCCGCTCTCGTCAGCACCCGAAACGACGTCACCGGCGAACTCGCCGTTTCCGGCGTTTTCGGCCCGGCGCTTCATCAGCATCGTGACCGCCGTCACTCACAACCCCCGTTGCCGCCTTCCTGCTGTCGGAAACCACCCTGCGGCCGCCGTCACCATCCGCCGGGATCTGCCCAGCGCCGTCGAGTCTGTCGCGGCCCCTCCTGCGTCCAACGGCGAATCGGCCACCGTCACTGAACTCGCAGGGTTGAGGAGTCCCCGAACCCACCCCTCGATCGCCGGAATCCGCCGCCGGCCCCGGCCCCGACGGTTTGCCTCCTGAACCGTCGCCACCGCTGTTCGGCATCTCCCCGCCGTCAGACCACTATTCTGACGACGGCATCGTACTCCCCGGCCCGGAAAACCCCTAGGACCGTGCTACCGCCGCGAGCTGCCACCTCTCCGCCGCTGCCGCCGTTGATCTGATTTGCGACACCTTCGGCGCCGCCGTACTCCCATCTCCGACGCCGGTTCGTCATTCGGCCACCGTCACCGACCTCGCAAGGTTGGGGAGTCCCTGAACCCACCACCCGACCACCGGAATACACTGCTGGAAGCCGCCGTCGACTTTGCCCTGCCGGTTGACCTCCGGCAACCCCGACGATTGCCCTCCTGACGGTTGACCTCCCGACGGTTGATCTCCCGACGGTTGGCCTCCTGACGGTTGAGTTCCCGAGACGCCGCCTCTGCTTCTTCGGCCGACTCCGCTGCCCGACCAACTCTCTGGTCCCATTACTGTATCACCCGACCCCGACATACCTTGGTCGGTGCTCCTTGACGCCAGAACATCTCCCGACTGAGGCCCAGGGATCGCGACTGTTGTTTCTCCCGACGGTTGATCTCCCGACCGGGCCCGACCGAGGCCGTCTCTGGTCCCGAAGGTTGATCCCGACCGAGGCCCGACCGAGGTCGTCTCTGGTCCCGAAGGCTGTTCCCGACCGAGGCCCGACCGAGGCCGTCTCTGGTCCCGAAGGTTGATCCCGACCGAGGCCCGACCGAGGCTGTCTCTGGTCCCGAAGGTTGACCCCGACTCGGCGCCTCTCCGCCCGACTTCGCTGCCCGACCACAGTTCTGGTTCCATCAGTTCCCCGACCCCGACAACCCCCTTGTCGGTGCCCCTGACGCCAGAACCGTTCCCGTCCGCGGTCCAGGGATCGCGGTTGTCACTGATCCCGACGGTTTATCCCGACTCGGTGCCACCACTGTTCTCCCCGACCCCGCCAACCCCCAGTCGGTGCCCCGACGCCAGAACAGTTTCCGACTGGGGCCAAGGTGTCGCGGCTGTCACTGACCCCGACTTTTGACATCCCGACACGTCGTCCCCGACACTCCGCCCGACCCTGACGTCCGACCACCCCCCCCAGACGCTGGAACAGTGCCCGCACGGTGCCAAGGAATTGCGGCTTCCTGCCGCTCTGGTGCTCTGATCGCAGGTCGGACGGCACTGTCTGGACTAGCTGGCCCTGGAAACCCCAGACCCCCACCCTCTGCCGCCGTATCTGATGACAGACGCTGACTCCTTCCGGAGCTAGGTTTCTGCTGTGGATTTGCCGGACATGGCTGCCCAGACTACTGCCGGCCGCCGGCAGCCTCCCGAAGTTGATGGTTCGATACGCCCTGTCTCTGCTGATAACCATCTCCATTCACGCAAGTCTTTCGCCACTGCCGTGACCTCCGGACTCAATTCCGATGCTCCTGAGGACAGTCCCTACTCCTTTCTGGCGGAGCCTCGTCCGACTGCTATTGGACAATGGATTTCCACTGCCGGACAACCGCGCCTTGCTTTTACTGCTGACGAAACAGCAAGGTACACCGCCTCGCATCCGTTCATTCTTATCGGTAAATTTTCTCACGGGTACTCTTCTTGGAAAGATCTTACCGACGGTTTTGCGAGTTTCTGTTTGGCGGGGAAGTTTGTTTTGCAGCATCTTAATCACCGCCATATTGTGATTCGCCTCACTACCGAGGCTGACTACATGCGACTTTGGATTCGGGGGAC
The DNA here is from genome assembly GCF_009805555.1 of Andrographis paniculata. Classification (NCBI taxonomy): domain Eukaryota; kingdom Viridiplantae; phylum Streptophyta; class Magnoliopsida; order Lamiales; family Acanthaceae; genus Andrographis; species Andrographis paniculata. Next base: position 8,374 of record NW_026137495.1, on the reverse strand, counting down.
TTGGTTCATCAAAGGATTCCCGATGAGAGTTCTCAAATGGACCCCCGATTTCAAAACTACCGAGGAACCTCCACATGTTCCGGTGTGGGTTACGCTCCCACTTCTTCCTCTCCACATGTATCACAGAGATCTTTTATTTACAGTTGCTGCTGGCATTGGGACCCCTCTGAAGGTTGATACCCCTACGGCGACTCGGAGTCGGTGCTCCCACGCCAGAGTCTGTGTGGAAATTGACCTTACGAAGCCCCTTCTGCATGCCTTCGAGATTGATGTGGGTACTGGTGTGCTCGAGCAGAAGGTCATCTACGAGCGGCTCCCTAGCTTCTGCTCACTCTGCCGCCATCTTGGGCACAAAGCGGAGGCTTGTTTACGCAGACCTTCTTCGCAGCCGGTACCAGTTACCATCTCAGCTGCGCAGGATCCTCCTGCTGCGCCTTCTGGTCGCCATGACTCGGTGCATGGCCCTTCTGAGATCTCTGCAGCCCCCGCCTCTGGTGATATCATGGAATCCCGGCCCCCCACTGCTCGACGCCGTCGTCGGCGCCGCAATCGAAATAGGGGTACGCCTTCTACTGGTATTACTAATGCTTCTGGCTCCTTGCAGGCTCCTCCTCAGCTCCTCCGACGGGACCCCCAGCCTTCTACCCGGAGACCTTCCGATGACATCCCGGAGTTGAATGGCTCCAGACGTCTTCGCTCTGGTGTGCGGGTGACCTTTGGGGAGATACAGGTGGCCCCAAATCCATCACAGACGCCCGAGAAGTCACTGCAGCTCACACCGGCGCATCTCAGCGGCCCTGCGGAGGCTCATCGCCCCCACGCCCCTCCTCGGGTGACCTTTGCCCACTCACGGGGGGATGCCTCCGCGATGCTGCTTACTTCTGGTGTTCGAGTTACCTTTGGGGACTTTCTGGCGCCTTCGGAAACCTCGCCGGCCCGCCCTCTGGCCGGACAGACTACAGCTGAGCCTCCGATTGACAGTCCTGCCTCCCCTCTGGATGACTGTCGGCTGAGTCCCACTCCAGCGACTCCTGCCACCGCCTCGGCCCTTGGTCTCCTTCCGCAGCCCCTATTGGCCACTCAGGTACCCTCGTCGCCTTTACCACTGCTTGCTGATGATATGCAGGTGCCGCCGGAGCCTGTGTCGCCTCCTCCTGCTCAATCCTTGGCAATTTGGGGACTCCCCTCTGGTCATGGCCTGGATAAGGGGAAGGCAGTGCTGCTCTCTGAACCTCCTGCATCCCCTATCCGCGATCGACGTGATCTTTCAGTGGACACATGCCTATCGGCTACTGGTTCTCCTTCCTCGGACACCCAGCGGGACGAGGACTCTGCACTACAAGCCACCTTCGCCGAGGACTCGGATGGTGACTCGCCCCTTATTAAGGATGGCCAACCGCCCCTCCTCGATTCACTATCTCTTTCTCCGAGAGGTACCACTGATTTTCACTCTGGTGATCTACCTGCTGATGCAATTACAGGGACAGAGCTCCTCCCTGAATCTGGTCCGAACCCACCCCTCCTGCGGACTTCATCGGAACCGCTCCCTGTTGTCGCTCTGTCGACGGAGTCGCATCCGAGCAGGGGGGTGTGCGTTTTGAACCAGGCCGCTGAACCTCCGTCTCTCAGCGGATCTTTGGAGACAGTGTCAGATGACCGGCCACAGGCTCTGCCGCCGGCCTTCTCTAGACCGATCACCCGCAGCATCTCCCGTCAGCAAGTAAGTGCCTCTCGTCGCCCTTCTGCCAGTTCCCGATGACAGACACCTCCCTCTTGGTTTGGAATGTGCGCGGAGTTGGCAACCCCCGAGCTCAACGAGAGGTACATTGGCTCTGCAAGCAGCACCGTATCCGCATTCTTATTCTTCTGGAGCCTATGGTTTTTGCGGATGTTGCTTTCTTTTGCCGGCGTTTTGGCTTCTCCCAGATGCTTACTAACGCGGTCAATTCTATCTGGATTCTTGCTGATGACTCCTATAAACTGGAGCCTATTTCGGAGATCGATCAGTGTCTTCATGTGCAGGTTTCGTCTCCGCAGCACCGCCGGCCCTTTTTCCTATCTGGGATCTATGCGCGATGTTCTGTCACCCAGCGCCGTGCCCTCTGGTCTTTCCTACAGGACACAGCGGCCTCGTCATTGGGGTCTCCTTGGCTTATCGGTGGCGACTTTAATGCCATCGCCGACATATCTGAACGGAAGGGCCCAGGTCGCCCTAAGTTGCGCTCTATTCAGGATTTCTCAGCGGCTATCCTTGATGCGAATCTTATCGATGCCGGTTTTGAAGGCTCCCCCCATACATGGACAAATCGACGAGTTTGGGAGCGCCTGGACCGCATTCTCTACAACACTGCCTGGGAGGATTTCGCTGAGACGACTCGTGTCAGACACCTCCCGCGGATGCATTCGGACCACGCCCCGCTCTTGGTCCGATTCTCGCATGAAAGACACCGCCTTGCCTCTGCATTCCGGTTTCAGAACATGTGGACCAGACACCACACTTTTCAGGACCACGTCCGCCAGAGTTGGGTTGTCCCGACGGGCACCACCGGTCTCCTCAACCTGCGACTGAAACTTGGACGACTCAAACAGGCTCTGAAGTGGTGGAACAAACAGGTATTTGGGAATGTTTTTCAGGTATTGGCAGCAGCAGAAAAAGACGCAGAGGAGTGTGAAGCGGAGTTCGATCGGGATCCCTCTGACGCCAACCTCCTCCGCCGTCAGCGTAGCGCTGCGGCTTTGACGCATGCGATTGCACTGGAGGAGGCTTACTGGAAACAGAAAGCAGCCTGTCGGTGGGCGGTCGAGGGAGAACGGAACTCCCGTATGTTCCATTCCATGGTGAAGGAACGACGCCGGCGGGCGACAATCTTCTCGATGGCTGACGGTGCTCGTACCCTCACTGATCACTCAGATATTAAGCAGTCAGCCATTTCCTATTTCTCTGGGATGTTGGGACAGCCTGATGATGCCGACACGTCGGAAATGGATGCCTTGGCAGACCCACCGCCCCAGGTTCCGCCGGCCGAGTGCACTCGGTTGCTTGAACCGCCTACACTTGCGGAGATTCGTGCTGTGGTCTTCTCGATTGATCAAGATAGTGCGGCTGGTCCCGATGGCTTCTCTGCCGCCTTCTACCAGAAATGTTGGGAGATCATCCGGGAGGATGTGTTTGATGCTGTACTGGATTTCTTTTCGGGAGCCCCCCTCCTGAAGTTTTATACAGCGACGACTCTTGTACTTATCCCCAAGAAGGAGGGGCCACTTGCATGGGCTGATTATCGACCTATCAGCCTCTGTAATGTCAGCAGTAAGATCTTCACAAAGCTACTCACCACGCGCCTTAGCCCTCTACTGCCGCAGCTTCTATCGCCGCATCAGAGCGGCTTTGTCAAAGGCCGCGCGATTGCGGACAATATCCTGTTAGCGTCGGAGATGGTCCATGATCTTAATCTGAGAGGAGGCTCGCACAATTTATTGCTGAAATTGGACCTTAACAAGGCGTACGATCGGGTGTCATGGCGGTTCTTACGGCACGCCCTTTCCAGGTTCGGTTTCCCGGCTCACTTCATCACTTTGATTATGAACTGTGTTGAGCATGCGTGGTACTCGATCCTTGTGAATGGGGACCTGGGTGGCTTCTTCCCCTCCTCGCGAGGCCTTAGGCAGGGAGACCCCTTGTCCCCGACCCTTTTTGTCTTGGCTGCAGATCTCTTATCACGCGGCTTGGAGCGCCTCTACAGCCGTTTTCCGGATCTGTACTATCGGTGTCGTGGTCGGTTCCGGCTGACGCACCTTGCTTATGCGGATGATGTCCTCATATTCGCTAATACCTGTGGCAATCGCATCAGCCTTCTGACCGACTTTCTGACGACTTACGCACGGATTACTGGCCAGAAGGTGAACTGTCAGAAAAGCCAGCTTGTTTTCAGCCGCCAGTGCCCGGAGAATGTTCAACGACAGCTCCAATCGGTGACTGGTTTTGGCGCAGCTGAACTCCCTCTTACATATCTTGGCGCGCCCCTCTATGTGGGCAATCGGCGCAATATTCTTTATGAGGAACTCCTTGGAAAACTCCGTCGTTATCTGCAGCGCTGGGATCGCTCGGTTCTATCTCACGGGGGTCGATTACAGTTAATCAGGAGCACTTTGTTCTCGCTCCCCCTATATCTGCTGCAGGTACTTTGCCCCCCCCAGGCGGTACTTCACTCTGTGGAGCAACTTTTTGCTCGTTTTTTCTGGGGTTCTTATCACGGGCACCGCCGCCGCCATTGGATCTCCTGGGCGGATATTGCACGGCCACAGGAGGAGGGTGGGCTTGGCATTCGTCGCCTGGCCGATACGGTTCGGGCCTTCTCGTTTAAACTGTGGTGGCGACTCAGAGATGGCTCCTCCCTTTGGGCTCGCGCGCTTCAACAGAAATATTTTCGGAATTCCTTCCAGGACTTGCACCCTGCAGGAGCTACGACAGCCCGGTTTGGAAGCGTCTCTGCCAGGTTCGAGATGAGGCACAGACTCAGATCACTTGGAATTTGGGGCGCGGGGACTGCTTCTTCTGGTATGATATTTGGTGTGGAGATCGTCCGCTATGCGCTGACCGCCAGGACCGCCCTCCGCCGATACGGGTGAAAGAGATGTGGGTTAACGGGACGTGGGACATGCCGCGCCTCCGAGCTTACCTCCCTGAAACCCTTGTTCAGCAGGTCTCGGCGATTCCTCCTGATCTCCAGACTGCGGATCAGCCGATCTGGAAGGCCTCGACCACAGGTACTTTCTCTACACCTCAGCATGGGAGATGAGCCGAACAGCTGGAGCACGGAGCTGGCTCTCTTGCAGCTTGTGGTCGCCGCTTCTTACTCCTACAATGTCGGTATTCCTATGGCGTTTATTTCGCCGTCGGATACCCGTCGATGAGGCCTTACGGAAGATGGGCCTCCCTATTGTCTCTTGCTGCCAGTGCTGTCGGGAGTCTGAGACGATCGAGCACTTATTCTTCTCGTCGGCGGTTGCCCAGCGCGTGTGGCGCCATCTTGCTGATCTATTTCATATCCAAATCCCGCGGACACATGCGCCCCACCTGATGGTTTCCGCTTGGCGTCTGTCCTCCCCACATGCGCGGAGTATCCGTACTTATATACCGCTCCTGGCCTTCTGGTTTCTTTGGACGGCACGGAATGACGCCAAACACCGAGGTATCCAGATTTCATCTGACCGGATTATTTGGCGTATTCACTGTCATTTGCAGGTCTTAGGCCGTGCTGGCCTCCTTCAGCGTCAGCACTGGCCTGGGGAGGTGCACCTAGCCTCTAGTCTCGGTCTTCGCCTCCCACCTCCGGTTCTTCGGCCGCCGGTCATGGTACGCTGGGAAGCCCCGTCTCCAGGCTGGTTCAAACTCAACACTGATGGGGCATCGCTCGGGAATCCAGGCGCCGCTGGAGCCGCGGGCGTCATTCGGGATGCCACCGGCGCCCCAATTGTGGCATTCCAAGTTCCCCTTTTGAATACGACGAACACTTTGGCCGAACTGCAGGCGATTCGATCTGGAGTGGACCTGGCGGTTGCCCGCGGCCTCCTCCCTCTCTGGATCGAGACGGACTCGGCCAGCAGTATCTCTCTCATCTCCTCCTCGACGGGACACTGGACTCTCCAGCCTTGTCTCCACCACCTGCGCCTACAGCTTCGCAGCATCGAGTGGAGGATCTCTCATATTTTCCGCGAGGGCAATAAAGCGGCGGACAACTTGGCGAACACCTCTGTTGCCCTTCCTCATATGCGGATCCTTGAGCCGGCGGACATCCCAGCGAGGACCCGTGGCCTCATCCATGCTGACGCGGCGGGCCTCCCGTGCTTTCGCTTCCGTTAGCTTTTAGTTGCTTACAATCTTTATTTACATTTACAGCACTTGTACCGAACTTTGCAGAACTACGTATGGCTTGATCCCGTTGGGGTACGTAGGCAGCTCTTTGAGCCCAGCCAAAAAAAAAAAAAAAAAAAAAAAAAAAAAAAAAACCCCTAACCCTAAACCCTAAACCCTAAACCCTAACCCTAAACCCTAAACCCTAAACCCTAACCCCATAAACCCAAACCCTAGACCCTAGACCCTAGACCCTAGACCCTAGACCCTAGACCCTAGCCCAAACCCTAAACCCTAAACCCTAACCCCAAACCCCAAACCCCAACCCCCAACCCCCAACCCCAAACCCAAAACCAAAACCCAAAACTCAAAACCCAAAACCCAAAACCCTCAACCCTGAACCCTGAACCCTGAACCCTGAACCCTGAACCCGAACCCCGTACCCGAACCCCGTACCCCGAACCCGAAACCCGAACCCCGAACCCCGAACCCCGAACCCGACCCCGAACCCCGAACCCGACCCCGAACCCCGAACCCGACCCCGAACCCCGAACCCCGAACCCCGAACCCCTAAACCCCAACCCCTAACCCTAAACCCCAAACCCCAAACCCTCAACCCCAACCCCAAACCCCAAACCCCAACCCCCAACCCCCAACCCCTAAACCCTAATCCCAAGCCCAAGCCCCAAGCCCAAAACCCTAACCCCTAAACCCTAACCCCTAAACCCCTAAACCCTAACCCCTAAACCCAACCCCCAAACCCCCAACCCCAAACCCCCAACCCCAAACCCCAAACCCCAAACTCTAAATCCGAACCCGTGTGGTCTCCGCAAACTCCTCCCACGAACGGCTATAAAGTATCCGATCTAGGCGCTTCCACACCCGCCGGTTCGTCCAGGTAAACTGAGGACCCTCAAAACCGGCATCTATCAATCCAGCATCAAGGAGAGCGCCCGAAAATCCTGAATCGATCGCAGCCGCGGCCGTCCTGGGCCCTCCCTCTCCGATATATCTGCGATGGCATTAAAGTCGCCACCGACTATCCAAGGAACCCCAACAGCTGAGACTGCAGTCTCCTCCAAGAATCCCCATATCTCCCGACGCCTGACAACACTACATCTCCCATAAACCCCTGTCAGCAGAAGGGGTCGACGATTCTGTGGTGACGATAACTGCACATGAATCCACTGATCGTCACTCGCAACCATCTGACACTGGAATGAACTATCGACAAACAACCAAATCGTGTTCGCCTCATTCCCTATCATATGAGCAAATCCGAGGCGACGACAGAAGTACTCTGGCGCCGCCTCGACCATAGGCTCCAGTAGGAGCAGTATGCGCACCCGATGCGTGCGACACAAGTAGTGAATCTCCCGCTGGGCTCGGGGGTTCCCAGCACCCCGAACATTCCAAACTAAAAAAGAGAAATCAGTCATAGGAACGTGGGCGACGGACGAACGCGCCTGAAGGCGGGCAATACTACGAGTGATGCGGCGGCTCACCTCAGGGAGTGGCGGTCTACTTTGTACACTGACTCCCGAAGGAACCTCAGATCCTCCCTCTCTGGGGAACCAATCATCCCCTCAGGCTTCACCATCAAAGGAGTCAAGACAGGGGGCGGCTCCGATGTAACCCGACAAGACTGTCGAAGATCATCTATCTCCGATGAAGGCCCAGAACTCTCCTGAGACAGGACTCCTGAAACAAAGCTCCCATCCCCACGAGGAGAAAGAGCTAACACATCGAACAAGGAAGGTGGGGAACTGTCCTCAATAAGCGGCGAGCCATCCAAATCAAAGATGGAGAATGCGGAGAATGCACCTCTCTGCTATCCAGTCGGCCGGGAGGCTCTAGAACATCCTCAGGGCGAGGGACAACTCCCCCTGTAACAAATCAGTACCTCCATCGGGAGCACACAGGGTATCCCTCTCCAATAAGGATCCAGAACTCTCCCTCAATACAGTACTCCAATCTCTGCAGGGGGAACCACACAAGGATGGCGGGGTACCATCCTTGAGAAATGGTGAATCCTCCGACACAATGTCAAACGACGAGGAACTCTCATCCCGACTAGGGCCAATCTGCACCGATGTCTCTGGGAATATAGTCAAATCTACTCTTCGCATGCGCTTACGGGATACGACTTGGAGGATCTCGCACATTTATCGGGAGGGGAACCGTGTTGCTGATGTTTTAGCGACGACGGCGGTCTCCCTTCCGACGGAGCGGATACTTCTTCCGATGGATCTCCCTCGGGCGACTAGAGGCCTCCTTCGAGCGGATGCTGACGGACTTCCGGGCTTCCGTTTCCGGGTGTAGGCCTCGTATTGGTATGACGTTACTTACTCATTTAGCTTGATTGGCTTAGTGTTGATTGGTGTTATACTTTGATTACCTAGGCCTGTCATGCATGTTTTGTTTACTTGGACTATGTAGCTCTACTAAGAACTACGTATGGCTTGATCCTGTTCGGGGACGTAGGCAGCCCACCTTGGGTTCAGCCACTGCTATATAGTTTTT
>NW_026137494.1:0-29485 GCF_009805555.1 Andrographis paniculata | reverse complement strand
TTTCTTTTATATTATATAGCATGTTATAGATTATACTTACTATGTGCTCTATAGTTCTAATTGCTGTGCTTTTCGTATTTGTTGTAGTGTTCGAAATTAGTACATTTAGCGTTTTGTTTTTTCAATGTTTTTCCTTTATATTATATAGCAGTGTTATAGATGATACTACTTTGTGCTGTATAGTTCTAATTGCAGTGCTTTTCGTATTTGTTGGTAGAGTGTTCGAAATTAGTATATTTAGCGCTTTTGTTTTTTTAAAGTTTTTCGTTTATATATATAGCATGTTATAGATTATACTTACTTTGTGCTCTATAGTTCTAAATGCTGTGCTTTTCGTATTTGTTGTAGAGTGTTCGAAATTAGTATAATTAGCGCTTTTGCTTTTTCAATGTTTTTCCTTTATTATTATATAGCATGTTATAGATTATACTTACTTTGTGCCTATATAGTTCTAATTGCTTTGCTTTTCGTATTTGTTGTAGAGTGTTCGAAATTAGTATATTTAGCGTTTTTGCTTTTCAATGTTTTTCCTTTATATTATATAGCATGTTATAGATTATACTTACTTTGTGCTCTATTTTTCTAATTGCAGTGCTTTTCGTATTTGTTGGAGAGTGTTCGAAATTAGTATATTTAGCGCTTTTGTTTTTTAAAGTTTTTCGTTTATATTATATAGCATGTTATAGATTATACTTACTTTGTGCTCTATAGTTCTAATTGCTGTGCTTTTCGTATTTGTTGTAGAGTGTTCGAAATTAGTATATTAGCGCTTTTGTTTTTCAATGTTTTTCCTTTATATTATATAGCATGTTATAGATTATACTTACTTTGTGCTCTATAGTTCTAATTGTTGTGCTTTTCGTATTTGTTGTAGAGTGTTCGAAATTAGTACATTAGCGCTTTGTTTTTTCAATGTTTTTCCTTATATAATATAGCATGTTATAGATTATACTTACTTTGTGCTCTATAGTTCTAATTGCTGTGCTTTTCGTATTTGTTGTAGAGTGTTCGAAATTAGTATATTTAGCGCTTTTGTTTTTTCAATGTTTTTCTTATTATTCTTATATACATGTTATAGATTATACTTACTTTGTGCTTATAGTTCTAATTGCGGTGCTTTTCGTATTTGTTGTAGAGTGTTCGAAATTAGTATATTTAGCGCTTTGTTTTTCAATGTTTTTCTTTATATTATATAGCATGTTATAGATTATACTTACTTGTGCTATAGTCTAATTGCTGTGCTTTTCGTATTTTTGTGTAGTGTTCGAAATTAGTATATTTAGCGTTTTTGTTTTTTTCAATGTTTTTCCTTTATATTATATATGCATGTTATATGATTACCTACTTTGTGCTCTATAGTTCTAATTGCAGTGCTTTTCGTATTTGTTGGAGAGTGTTCGAAATTAGTATATTTAGCGCTTTTGTTTTTTCAATGTTTTCGTTTTATTATATAGCATGTTATAGATTATACTTACTTTGTGCTCTATAGTTCTAATGCTGTGCTTTTCGTATTTGTTGTAGAGTGTTCGAAATTAGTATATTTAGCGCTTTGTTTTTTCAATGTTTTTCCTTATATTATTATAGCATGTTATAGATTTATACTTACTTTGTGCTCTATAGTTCTAATTGCTTGCTTTTCGTATTTGTTGTAGAGTGTTCGAAATTATTATTTAGCGCTTTTGTTTTTCAATGTTTTTCCTTTATATTATATATAGCATGTTATAGATTATACTTACTTTGTGCTCTATAGTTCTAATTGCAGTGCTTTTCGTATTTGTTGTAGAGTGTTCGAAATTAGTATATTAGCGCTTTTGTTTTTTAATGTTTTTCTTTATATTATATAGCATGTTATAGATTATACTTACTTTGTGCTCTATAGTTCTAATTGCAGTGCTTTTCGTATTTGTGTAGAGTGTTCGAAATTAGTATATTTAGCGCTTTTGTTTTTTCAATGTTTTTCCTTTATATTATATAGCATGTTATAGATTATACTTACTTTGTGCTCTATAGTTCTAATTGCGTGCTTTTCGTATTTGTTGTAGAGTGTTCGAAATTAGTATATTTAGCGCTTTTGTTTTTCAAGTTTTTCTTTATATTATATAGCATGTTATAGATTATACTTACTTTGTGCTCTATAGTTCTAATTGCAGTGCTTTTTCGTTTTTGTAGAGTGTTCGAAATTAGTATATTTAGCGTTTTTGTTTTTTCAATGTTTTCCTTTATATTATATAGCATGTTATAGATTATACTTACTTTGTGCTCTATAGTTCTAATTGCAGTGCTTTTCGTATTTGTTGTAGAGTGTTCGAAATTAGTATATTTAGCGCTTTTGTTTTTTAATGTTTTCTTTATATTATATAGCATGTTATAGATTATACTTACTTTGTGCTCTATAGTTCTAATTGCAGTGCTTTTCGTATTTGTTGTAGAGTGTTCGAAATTAGTACATTTAGCGTTTTTGTTTTTTCAATGTTTTCCTTTATATTATATAGCATGTTATAGATTATACTTACTTTGTGCTCTATAGTTCTAATTGCAGTGCTTTTCGTATTTGTTGTAGAGTGTTCGAAATTAGTATATTTAGCGCTTTTGTTTTTTCAATGTTTTTCGTTTATATTATATAGCATGTTATAGATTATACTTACTTTGTGCTCTATAGTTCTAATTGCAGTGCTTTTCGTATTTGTTGTAGAGTGTTCGAAATTAGTACATTTAGCGCTTTTGTTTTTTCAATGTTTTTCCTTTTATTATATAGCATGTTATAGATTATACTTACTTTGTGCTCTATAGTTCTAATTGCAGTGCTTTTCGTATTGTGTTAGAGTGTTCGAAATTAGTATATTTAGCGCTTTTGTTTTTTTAATGTTTTTCGTTTATATTATATAGCATGTTATAGATTATACTTACTTTGTGCTCTATAGTTCTAATTGCAGTGCTTTTCGTATTTGTTGTAGAGTGTTCGAAATTAGTATATTTAGCGCTTTTGTTTTTTCAATGTTTTTCCTTTTATATTATATAGCATGTTATAGATTATACTTACTTTGTGCTCTATAGTTCTAATTGCAGTGCTTTTCGTATTTGTTGTAGAGTGTTCGAAATTAGTATATTAGCGTTTTTGTTTTTCAATGTTTTTCCTTTATATTATATAGCATGTTATAGATTATACTTACTTTGTGCTCTATAGTTCTAATTGCTGTGCTTTTCGTATTTGTTGTAGAGTGTTCGAAATTAGTACATTTAGCGCTTTTGTTTTTTCAATGTTTTTCCTTTATATTATATAGCATGTTATAGATTATACTTACTTTGTGCTCTATAGTTCTAATTGCAGTGCTTTTCGTATTTGTTGGAGAGTGTTCGAAATTAGTATATTTAGCGCTTTTGTTTTTTAATGTTTTTCGTTTATATTATATAGCATGTTATAGATTATACTTACTTTGTGCTCTATAGTTCTAATTGCTTGTGCTTTTCGTATTTGTTGTAGAGTGTTCGAAATTAGTATATTTAGCGTTTTTGTTTTTTTCATGTTTTTCTTTTATTATTATTATATAGCATGTTATAGATTATACTTACTTTGTGCTCTATTGTTCTAATTGCTGTGCTTTTCGTATTTGTTGTAGAGTGTTCGAAATTAGTATATTTAGCGCTTTTGTTTTTTCAATGTTTTTCCTTTATATATTATATAGCATGTTATAGATTATACTTACTTTGTGCTCTATAGTTCTAATTGCAGTGCTTTTCGTATTTGTTGTAGAGTGTTCGAAATTAGTATATTTAGCGTTTTTGTTTTTTCAATGTTTTCCTTTTTATTATTATATAGCATGTTATAGATTATACTTACTTTGTGCTCTATAGTTCTAATTGCAGTGCTTTTCGTATTTGTTGTAGAGTGTTCGAAATTAGTATATTTAGCGCTTTTGTTTTTTCAATGTTTTTTCCTTTATATTATATAGCATGTTATAGATTATACTTACTTTGTGCTCTATAGTTCTAATTGCAGTGCTTTTCGTATTTGTTGGAGAGTGTTCGAAATTAGTATATTTAGCGCTTCTGTTTTTTCAATGTTTTTCCTTTATATTATTATATAGCATGTTATAGATTATACTTACTTTGTGCTCTATAGTTCTAATTGAGTGCTTTCGTATTTGTTGTAGAGTGTTCGAAATTAGTATATTTAGCGCTTTTGTTTTTCAAATGTTTTCTTTTATATTATATAGCATGTTATAGATTATACTTACTATGTGCTCTATAGTTCTAATTGCTGTGCTTTTCGTATTTGTTGTAGAGTGTTCGAAATTAGTACATTTAGCGTTTTTGTTTTTTCAATGTTTTTCCTTTATATTATATAGCATGTTATAGATTATACTTACTTTGTGCTCTATAGTTCTAATTGCAGTGCTTTTCGTATTTGTTGGAGAGTGTTCGAAATTAGTATATTTAGCGCTTTTGTTTTTTCAAGTTTTTCCTTTATATTATATAGCATGTTATAGATTATACTTACTTTGTGCTCTATAGTTCTAATTGCTTGCTTTCGTATTTGTTGTAGAGTGTTCGAAATTAGTATATTTAGCGCTTTTGTTTTTCAATGTTTTTCCTTTATATTATTATATAGCATGTTATAGATTATACTTACTTTGTGCTCTATAGTTCTAATTGCTTGCTTTTCGTATTTGTTGTAGAGTGTTCGAAATTAGTATATTTAGCATTTTTGCTTTTTCAATGTTTTTCCTTTATATTATTATATAGCATGTTATAGATTATACTTTGTGCTCTATTGTTCTAATTGCAGTGCTTTTCGTATTTGTTGTAGAGTGTTCGAAATTAGTATATTTAGCGCTTTTGTTTTTTTAAGTTTTTCGTTTATATTATATAGCATGTTATAGATTATACTTACTTTGTGCTCTATAGTTCTAATTGCTGTGCTTTTCGTATTTGTTGTAGAGTGTTCGAAATTAGTATATTTAGCGCTTTTGTTTTTTCAATGTTTTTCCTTTATATATTATATAGCATGTTATAGATTATACTTACTTTGTGCTCTATAGTTCTAATTGCTGTGCTTTTCGTATTTGTTGTAGAGTGTTCGAAATTAGTACATTTAGCGCTTTTGTTTTTTCAATGTTTTTCCTTTATATTATATAGCATGTTATAGATTATACTTACTTTGTGCTCTATAGTTCTAATTGCGTGCTTTTCGTATTTGTTGGAGAGTGTTCGAAATTAGTATATTTAGCGCTTTTGTTTTTTCAATGTTTTTCCTTTATATTATATAGCATGTTATAGATTATACTTACTTTGTGCTCTATAGTTCTAATTGCGGTGCTTTTCGTATTTGTTGTAGAGTTTCGAAATTAGTATATTTAGCGCTTTTGCTTTTTTCAATGTTTTTCCTTTATATTATTATTATATAGCATGTTATAGATTATACTTACTTTGTGCTCTATGTTCTAATTGTAGTGCTTTTCGTATTTGTTGGAGAGTGTTCGAAATTAGTATATTTAGCGCTTTTGTTTTTTTAAAGTTTTTCGTTTATATTATATAGCATGTTATAGATTATACTTACTTTGTGCTCTATAGTTCTAATTGTTGTGCTTTTCGTATTTGTTGTAGAGTGTTCGAAATTAGCACATTTAGCGTTTTGTTTTTTCAATGTTTTTCCTTTATATTATATAGCATGTTATAGATTATACCTACTTTGTGCTCTATAGTTCTAATTGCAGTGCTTTTCGTATTTGTTGGAGAGTGTTCGAAATTAGTATATTTAGCGCTTTTGTTTTTTTAAAGTTTTTCGTTTATATTATATAGCATGTTATAGATTATACTTACTTTGTGCTCTATAGTTCTAAATGCTGTGCTTTTCGTATTTGTTGTAGAGTGTTCGAAATTAGTATATTTAGCGCTTTTGCTTTTTCAATGTTTTTCCTTTATATTATTATATAGCATGTTATAGATTATACTTACTTTGTGCCCTATAGTTCTAATTGCTTTGCTTTTCATATTTGTTGTAGAGTGTTCGAAATTAGTATATTTAGCGCTTTTGCTTTTTCAATGTTTTTCCTTTATATTATTATTATATAGCATGTTATAGATTATACTTACTTTGTGCTCTATAGTTCTAATTGTAGTGCTTTTCGTATTTGTTGGAGAGTGTTCGAAATTAGTATATTTAGCGCTTTTGTTTTTTTAAAGTTTTTCGTTTATATTATATAGCATGTTATAGATTATACTTACTTTGTGCTCTATAGTTCTAATTGCTGTGCTTTTCGTATTTGTTGGAGAGTGTTCGAAATTAGTATACTTAGCGCTTTTGTTTTTTCAATGTTTTTCCTTTATATTATATAGCATGTTATAGATTATACTTACTTTGTGCTCTATAGTTCTAATTGCTGTGCTTTTCGTATTTGTTGTAGAGTGTTCGAAATTAGTACATTTAGCGCTTTTGTTTTTTCAATGTTTTTCCTTTATATTATATAGCATGTTATAGATTATACTTACTTTGTGCTCTATAGTTCTAATTGCTGTGCTTTTCGTATTTGTTGGAGAGTGTTCGAAATTAGTATATTTAGCGCTTTTGTTTTTTCAATGTTTTTCCTTTATATTCTTATATAGCATGTTATAGATTATACTTACTATGTGCTCTATAGTTCTAATTGCGGTGCTTTTCGTATTTGTTGTAGAGTTTCGAAATTAGTATATTTAGCGCTTTTGTTTTTTCAAAGTTTTTCTTTTATATTATATAGCATGTTATAGATTATACTTACTTTGTGCTCTATAGTTCTAATTGCTGTGCTTTTCGTATTTGTTGTAGTGTTCGAAATTAGTACATTTAGCGTTTTTGTTTTTTCAATGTTTTTCCTTTATATTATATAGCATGTTATAGATTATACTTACTTTGTGCTGTATAGTTCTAATTGCAGTGCTTTTCGTATTTGTTGGAGAGTGTTCGAAATTAGTATATTTAGCGCTTTTGTTTTTTTAAAGTTTTTCGTTTATATTATATAGCATGTTATAGATTATACTTACTTTGTGCTCTATAGTTCTAAATGCTGTGCTTTTCGTATTTGTTGTAGAGTGTTCGAAATTAGTATATTTAGCGCTTTTGCTTTTTCAATGTTTTTCCTTTATATTATTATATAGCATGTTATAGATTATACTTACTTTGTGCCCTATAGTTCTAATTGCTTTGCTTTTCGTATTTGTTGTAGAGTGTTCGAAATTAGTATATTTAGCGTTTTTGTTTTTTCAATGTTTTTCCTTTATATTATTATATAGCATGTTATAGATTATACTTACTTTGTGCTCTATTGTTCTAATTGCAGTGCTTTTCGTATTTGTTGGAGAGTGTTCGAAATTAGTATATTTAGCGCTTTTGTTTTTTTAAAGTTTTTCGTTTATATTATATAGCATGTTATAGATTATACTTACTTTGTGCTCTATAGTTCTAATTGTTGTGCTTTTCGTATTTGTTGTAGAGTGTTCGAAATTAGTATATTTAGCGCTTCTCTTTTTTCAATGTTTTTCCTTTATATTATTATATAGCATGTTATAGATTATACTTACTTTGTGCTCTATAGTTCTAATTGCGGTGCTTTTCGTATTTGTTGTAGAGTGTTTCGAAATTAGTATATTTAGCGCTTTTGTTTTTTCAATGTTTTTCTTTTATATTATATAGCATGTTATAGATTATACTTACTTTGTGCTCTATAGTTCTAATTGCTGTGCTTTTCGTATTTGTTGTAGAGTGTTCGAAATTAGTACATTTAGCGTTTTGTTTTTTTTAATGTTTTTCCTTTATATTATATAGCATGTTATAGATTATACTTACTTTGTGCTCTATAGTTCTAATTGCAGTGCTTTTCGTATTTGTTGGAGTGTGTTCGAAATTAGTATATTTAGCGCTTTTGTTTATTTAAAGTTTTTCGTTTATATTATATAGCATGTTATAGATTATACTTACTTTGTGCTCTATAGTTCTAATTGCTGTGCTTTTCGTATTTGTTGTAGAGTGTTCGAAATTAGTACATTTAGCGTTTTGTTTTTTCAATGTTTTTCCTTTATATTATATAGCATGTTATAGATTATACTTACTTTGTGCTGTATAGTTCTAATTGCAGTGCTTTTCGTATTTGTTGGAGAGTGTTCGAAATTAGTATATTTAGCGCTTTTGTTTTTTTCAAGTTTTTCGTTTATATTATATAGCATGTTATAGATTATACTTACTTTGTGCTCTATAGTTCTAATTGCTGTGCTTTTCGTATTTGTTGTAGAGTGTTCGAAATTAGTATATTTAGCGCTTTTGCTTTTTCAATGTTTTTCCTTTATATTATTATATAGCATGTTATAGATTATACTTACTTTGTGCTCTATAGTTCTAATTGCTTTGCTTTTCGTATTTGTTGTAGAGTGTTCGAAATTAGTATATTTAGCGTTTTTGCTTTTTCAATGTTTTTCCTTTATATTATTATATAGCATGTTATAGATTATACTTACTTTGTGCTCTATAGTTCTAATTGCTGTGCTTTTCGTATTTGTTGTAGAGTGTTCGAAATTAGTACATTTAGCGTTTTTGTTTTTTCAATGTTTTTCCTTTATATTATATAGCATGTTATAGATTATACTTACTTTGTGCTCTATAGTTCTAATTGCAGTGCTTTTCGTATTTGTTGGAGAGTGTTCGAAATTAGTATATTTAGCGCTTTTGTTTTTTAAAGTTTTTCGTTTATATTATATAGCATGTTATAGATTATACTTACTTTGTGCTCTATAGTTCTAATGCTGTGCTTTTCGTATTTGTTGTAGAGTGTTCGAAATTAGTATATTTAGCGTTTTTGTTTTTTCAATGTTTTTCCTTTATATTATTATATAGCATGTTATAGATTATACTTACTTTGTGCCCTATAGTTCTAATTGCTTGCTTTTCGTATTTGTTGTAGAGTGTTCGAAATTAGTATATTTAGCGTTTTTGCTTTTTCAATGTTTTTCCTTTATATTATATTATATAGCATGTTATAGATTATACTTACTTTGTGCTCTATAGTTCTAATTGCTGTGCTTTTCGTATTTGTTGTAGAGTGTTCGAAATTAGTATATTTAGCGCTTTTGTTTTTTCAATGTTTTTCCTTTATATTATTATATAGCATGTTATAGATTATACTTACTTTGTGCTCTATAGTTCTAATTGCTGTGCTTTTCGTATTTGTTGTAGAGTGTTCGAAATTAGTATATTTAGCGCTTTTGCTTTTTCAATGTTTTTCCTTTATATTATTATATAGCATGTTATAGATTATACTTACTTTGTGCTCTATAGTTCTAATTGCAGTGCTTTTCGTATTTGTTGGAGAGTGTTCGAAATTAGTATATTTAGCGCTTTTGTTTTTTAAAGTTTTTTGTTTATATTATATAGCATGTTATAGATTATACTTACTTTGTGCTCTATAGTTCTAATTGCTGTGCTTTTCGTATTTGTTGGAGAGTGTTCGAAATTAGTATATTTAGCGCTTTTGTTTTTTCAATGTTTTTCCTTTATATTATTATATAGCATGTTATAGATTATACTTACTTTGTGCTCTATAGTTCTAATTGCTGTGCTTTTCGTATTTGTTGTAGAGTGTTCGAAATTAGTATATTTAGCGCTTTTGTTTTTTCAAAGTTTTTCTTTTATATTATATAGCATGTTATAGATTATACTTACTTTGTGCTCTATAGTTCTAATTGCTGTGCTTTTCGTATTTGTTGTAGAGTGTTCGAAATTAGTACATTTAGCGTTTTTGTTTTTTTAATGTTTTTCCTTTATATTATATAGCATGTTATAGATTATACCTACTTTGTGCTATAGTTCTAATTGCAGTGCTTTTCGTATTTGTTGGAGAGTGTTCGAAATTAGTATATTTAGCGCTTTTGTTTATTTAAAGTTTTTCGTTTATATTATATAGCATGTTATAGATTATACTTACTTTGTGCTCTATAGTTCTAAATGTTGTGCTTTTCGTATTTGTTGTAGAGTGTTCGAAATTAGTATATTTAGCGTTTTTGTTTTTTCAATGTTTTTCCTTTATATTATTATATAGCATGTTATAGATTATACTTACTTTGTGCCCTATAGTTCTAATTGCTTTGCTTTTCGTATTTGTTGTAGAGTGTTCGAAATTAGTATATTTAGCGTTTTTGCTTTTTCAATGTTTTTCCTTTATATTATTATTATATAGCATGTTATAGATTATACTTACTTTGTGCTCTATTGTTCTAAATGCTGTGCTTTTCGTATTTGTTGTAGAGTGTTCGAAATTAGTATATTTAGCGCTTTTGCTTTTTCAATGTTTTTCCTTTATATTATTATATAGCATGTTATAGATTATACTTACTTTGTGCCCTATAGTTCTAATTGCTTTGCTTTTCATATTTGTTGTAGAGTGTTCGAAATTAGTATATTTAGCGTTTTTGCTTTTTCAATGTTTTTCCTTTATATTATTATATAGCATGTTATAGATTATACTTACTTTGTGCTCTATTGTTCTAATTGCAGTGCTTTTCGTATTTGTTGGAGAGTGTTCGAAATTAGTATATTTAGCGCTTTTGTTTTTTTAAAGTTTTTTGTTTATATTATATAGCATGTTATAGATTATACTTACTTTGTGCTCTATAGTTCTAATTGCTGTGCTTTTCGTATTTGTTGGAGAGTGTTCGAAATTAGTATATTTAGCGCTTCTCTTTTTTCAATGTTTTTCCTTTATATTATTATATAGCATGTTATAGATTATACTTACTATGTACTCTATAGTTCCAATTGCTGTGCTTTTCGTATTTGTTGTAGAGTGATCGAAATTAGTATATTTAGCGCTTTTGTTTATTCAAAGTCTTTCTTTTATATTATATAGCATGTTATAGATTATACTTACTATGTGCTCTATAACTCTAATTGCTGTGCTTTTCGTATTTGTTGTAGAGTGTTCGAAATTAGCACATTGAGCGTTTTTGTTTTTTTAATGTTTTTCCTTTATTTTATATAGCATGTTATAGATAATACCTACTTTGTGCTGTATAGTTCTAATTGCAGTGCTTTTCGTATTTGTTGGAGAGTGTTCGAAATTAGTATATTTAGCGCTTTTGTTTTTTTAAAGTTTTTCCTTTATATTATTATATAGCATGTTATAGATTATACTTACTTTGTGCCCTATAGTTCTAATTGCTTCGCTTTTCGTATTTGTTGTAGAGTGTTCGAAATTAGTATATTTAGCGCTTTTGCTTTTTCAATGTTTTTCCTTTATATTATTATATAGCATGTTATAGATTATACTTACTTTGTGCCCTATAGTTCTAATTGCTTTGCTTTTCGTATTTGTTGTAGAGTGTTCGAAATTTGTATATTTAGCATTTTTGCTTTTTCAATGTTTTTCCTTTATATTATTATATAGCATGTTATAGATTATACTTTGTGCTCTATTGTTCTAATTGCAGTGCTTTTCGTATTTGTTGGAGAGTGTTCGAAATTAGTATATTTAGCGCTTTTGCTTTTTCAATGTTTTTCCTTTATATTATTATATAGCATGTTATAGATTATACTTACTTTGTGCCCTATAGTTCTAATTGCTTTGCTTTTCATATTTGTTGTAGAGTGTTCGAAATTAGTATATTTAGCGTTTTTGCTTTTTCAATATTTTTCCTTTATATTATTATATAGCATGTTATAGATTATACTTACTTTGTGCTCTATTGTTCTAATTGCAGTGCTTTTCGTATTTGTTGGAGAGTGTTCGAAATTAGTATATTTAGCGCTTTTGTTTTTTTAAAGTTTTTTGTTTATATTATATAGCATGTTATAGATTATACTTACTTTGTGCTCTATAGTTCTAATTGCTGTGCTTTTCGTATTTGTTGGAGAGTGTTCGAAATTAGTATATTTAGCGCTTCTCTTTTTTCAATGTTTTTCCTTTATATTATTATATAGCATGTTATAGATTATACTTACTATGTACTCTATAGTTCCAATTGCTGTTCTTTTCGTATTTGTTGTAGAGTGATCGAAATTAGTATATTTAGCGCTTTTGTTTATTCAAAGTCTTTCTTTTATATTATATAGCATGATATAGATTATACTTACTATGTGCTCTATAACTCTAATTGCTGTGCTTTTCGTATTTGTTGTAGAGTGTTCGAAATTAGCACATTGAGCGTTTTTGTTTTTTTAATGTTTTTCCTTTATATTATATAGCATGTTATAGATAATACCTACTTTGTGCTGTATAGTTCTAATTGCAGTGCTTTTCGTATTTGTTGGAGAGTATTCGAAATTAGTATATTTAGCGCTTTTGTTTTTTTAAAGTTTTTCCTTTATATTATTATATAGCATGTTATAGATTATACTTACTTTGTGCCCTATAGTTCTAATTGCTTCGCTATTCGTATTTGTTGTAGAGTGTTCGAAATTAGTATATTTAGCGCTTTTGCTTTTTCAATGTTTTTCCTTTATATTATTATATAGCATGTTATAGATTATACTTACTTTGTGCCCTATAGTTCTAATTGCTTTGCTTTTCGTATTTGTTGTAGAGTGTTCGAAATTTGTATATTTAGCATTTTTGCTTTTTCAATGTTTTTCCTTTATATTATTATATAGCAGGTTATAGATTATACTTTGTGCTCTATTGTTCTAATTGCAGTGCTTTTCGTATTTGTTGGAGAGTGTTCGAAATTAGTATATTTAGCGCTTTTGTTTTTTTAAAGTTTTTCGTTTATATTATATAGCATGTTATAGATTATACTTACTTTGTGCTCTATAGTTCTAATTGCTGTGCTTTTCGTATTTGATGGAGAGTGTTCGAAATTAGTATATTTAGCGCTTCTGTTTTTTCAATGTTTTTCCTTTATATTATTATATAGCATGTTATAGATTATACTTACTTTGTGCTCTATAGTTCTAATTGCTGTGCTTTTCGTATTTGTTGTAGACTGTTCAAAATTAGTGCATTTAGCGCTTTTGTTTTTTCAATGTTTTTCCTTTATATTATATAGCATGTTATAGATTATACTTACTTTGTGCTCTATAGTTCTAATTGCCGTGCTTTTCGTATTTGTTGGAGAGTGTTCGAAATTAGTATATTTAGCGCTTCTGTTTTTTCAATGTTTTTCCTTTATATTATTATATAGCATGTTATAGATTATACTTAGTATGTACTCTATAGTTCCAATTGCGGTGCTTTTCGTATTTGTTGTAGAGTTTTCGAAATTAGTATATTTAGCGTTTTTGCTTTTTCAATGTTTTTCCTTTATATTATTATTATATAGCATGTTACAGATTATACTTACTTTGTGCTCTATTGTTCTAATTGTAGTGCTTTTCGTATTTGTTGGAGAGTATTCGAAATTAGTATATTTAGCGCTTTTGTTTTTTTAAAGTTTTTCGTTTATATTATATAGCATGTTATAGATTATACTTACTTTGTGCTCTATAGTTCTAAATGTTGTGCTTTTCGTATTTGTTGTAGAGTGTTCGAAATTAGCACATTTAGCGTTTTTGTTTTTTCAATGTTTTTCCTTTATATTATATAGCATGTTATAGATGATACCTACTTTGTGCTGTATAGTTCTAATTGCAGTGCTTTTCGTATTTGTTGGAGAGTGTTCGAAATTAGTATATTTAGCGCTTTTGTTTTTTTAAAGTTTTTCGTTTATATTATATAGCATGTTATAGATTATACTTACTTTGTGCTCTATAGTTCTAAATGCTGTGCTTTTCGTATTTGTTGGAGAGTGTTCGAAATTAGTATATTTAGCGTTTTTGCTTTCTCAATGTTTTTCCTTTATATTATTATATAGTATGTTATAG
Source organism: Andrographis paniculata (assembly GCF_009805555.1). NCBI lineage: Eukaryota > Viridiplantae > Streptophyta > Magnoliopsida > Lamiales > Acanthaceae > Andrographis > Andrographis paniculata. The sequence continues at coordinate 15,669 of NW_026137494.1, read as the reverse complement.
ATTATACTTACTTTGTGCTCTATAGTTCTAATTGTTGTGCTTTTCGTATTTGTTGGAGAGTGTTCGAAATTAGTATATTTAGCGGTTCTGTTTTTTCAATGTTTTTCCTTTATATTATTATTATATAGCATGTTACAGATTATACTTACTTTGTGCTCTATTGTTCTAATTGTAGTGCTTTTCGTATTTGTTGGAGAGTATTCGAAATTAGTATATTTAGCGCTTTTGTTTTTTTAAAGTTTTTCGTTTATATTATATAGCATGTTATAGATTATACTTACTTTGTGCTCTATAGTTCTAAATGTTGTGCTTTTCGTATTTGTTGTAGAGTGTTCGAAATTAGCACATTTAGCGTTTTTGTTTTTTCAATGTTTTTCCTTTATATTATATAGCATGTTATAGATGATACCTACTTTGTGCTGTATAGTTCTAATTGCAGTGCTTTTCGTATTTGTTGGAGAGTGTTCGAAATTAGTATATTTAGCGCTTTTGTTTTTTTAAAGTTTTTCGTTTATATTATATAGCATGTTATAGATTATACTTACTTTGTGCTCTATAGTTCTAAATGCTGTGCTTTTCGTATTTGTTGGAGAGTGTTCGAAATTAGTATATTTAGCGTTTTTGCTTTCTCAATGTTTTTCCTTTATATTATTATATAGTATGTTATAGATTATACTTACTTTGTGCTCTATAGTTCTAATTGTTGTGCTTTTCGTATTTGTTGGAGAGTGTTCGAAATTAGTATATTTAGCGGTTCTGTTTTTTCAATGTTTTTCCTTTATATTATTATATAGCATGTTATAGATTATACTTACTATGTACTCTATAGTTCCAATTGCGGTGCTTTTCGTATTTGTTGTAGAGTTTTCGAAATTAGTATATTTAGTGCTTTTGTTTATTCAAAGTCTTTCTTTTATATTATATAGCATGTTATAGATTATACTTACTATGTGCTCTATAGCTCTAATTGTTGTGCTTTTCGTATTTGTTGTAGAGTGTTCGAAATTAGCACATTTAGCGTTTTTGTTTTTTCAATGGTTTTCCTTTATATTATATAGCATGTTATAGATGATACCTACTTTGTGCTGTATAGTTCTAATTGCAGTGCTTTTCGTATTTGTTGGAGAGTGTTCGAAATTAGAATATTTAGCGCTTTTGTTTTTTTAAAGTTTTTCGTTTATATTATATAGCATGTTATAGATTATACTTACTTTGTGCTCTATAGTTCTAATTGCTGTGCTTTTCGTATTTGTTGTAGAGTGTTCGAAATTAGTATATTTAGCGCTTTTGCTTTTTCAATGTTTTTCCTTTATATTATTATATAGCATGTTATAGATTATACTTACTTTGTGCCCTATAGTTCTAATTGCTTTGCTTTTCATATATGTTGTAGAGTGTTCGAAATTAGTATATTTAGCGTTTTTGCTTTTTCAATGTTTTTCCTTTATATTATTATATAGCATGTTATAGATTATACTTACTTTGTGCTCTGTTGTTCTAATTGCAGTGCTTTTCGTATTTGTTGGAGAGTGTTCGAAATTAGTATATTTAGCGCTTTTGTTTTTTTAAAGTTTTTCGTTTATATTATATAGCATGTTATAGATTATACTTACTTTGTGCTCTATAGTTCTAAATGCTGTGCTTTTCGTATTTGTTGTAGAGTGTTTGAAATTAGTATATTTAGCACTTTTGCTTTTTCAAGGTTTTTCCTTTATATTATTATATAGCATGTTATAGATTATACTTACTTTGTGCTCTATAGTTCTAATTGTTGTGGTTTTCGTATTTGTTGGAGAGTGTTCGAAATTAGTATATTTAGCGCTTCTGTTTTTTCAATGTTTTTCCTTATATATTATTATATAGCATGTTATAGATTATACTTACTTTGTGCTCTATAGTTCTAATTGCTGTGCTTTTCATATTTGTTGTAGAGTGTTCAAAATTAGTACATTTAGCGCTTTTTTTTTTTAATGTTTTTCCTTTATATTATTATATAGCATGTTATAGATTATACTTACTTTGTGCCCTATAGTTCTAATTGCTTTGCTTTTTCGAATTTGTTGTAGAGTGTTCGAAATTAGTATATTTAGCGCTTTTGCTTTTTCAATATTTTTCCTTTATATTATTATATAGCATGTTATAGATTATACTTACTTTGTGCTCTATAGTTCCAATTGCTTTGCTTTTCGTATTTGTGGTAGAGTGTTCGAAATTAGTATATTTAGCGCTTTTGCTTTTTAAGTGTATTTCCTTTATATTATTATGTAGCATGTTATAGATTATACTTACTTTGTGCTTTATAATTCCAATTGCAGTGCTTTTCGTATTTGTTGTAGAGTGTTCTAAATTATTAAATTTAGCACTTTTGTTTATTCAAAGTAATGCGCGCCCAACCTAGTTATGGCGCCTCCCGCGGCCGGCGTTCCATCTCGCCTTCTTTGCGGCGGCCGACACGCCACGGTAGTACGTCAGGTTCGGCCTCGGGGGACTCTCCCTCCGTTGTCCTCACACTTACGGACGGAATTACTGCGCTACGTGGGACCCAGCCCCAGCCCGGGTCTCGGCGTCGAGAAATCAAAACGTTATGCCTACCCGACGTGTAAAATAGGGCCGAGGCGTCTGAAAGTAAGGACAGAACTCTCAAGCCCGGGGGCAAAAAGAGGGGTGCAACACGAGGACTTCCCAGGGGTGGAACACTTACGGACGGAATTACTCTCGAATGCGCTACGTAGGACCCAGCCCCAGCCCGGGTCTCGGCGTCGAGAAATCAAAACGTTATGCCTACCCGACGTGTAAAATAGGGCCGAGGCGTCTGAAAGTAAGGACAGAACTCTCAAGCCCGGGGGCAAAAAGAGGGGTGCAACACGAGGACTTCCCAGGGGTGCAACACTTACGGACGGAATTACTCTCGAATGCGCTACGTAGGACCCAGCCCCAGCACCGGTCTCGGCGTCGAGAAATCAAAAAGGAATGCCTACCCTACGGGTAAAATAGGGCCGAGAGATGGGATCCGGTGCGTTCGTGCTCGTATGATCGCACCCGCTAGGGAATGCCCGCCCAAGCTAGTTATGCCGCCTCTCACGGCCGGCGTTCCATCTCGTCTTCTTCGTGGCGGCCGACCGCCACGGTAGTACGTCAGGTTCGGCCGCAGGGGACTCTCCTTCCGTTATCCTCACAATTACGGATGGAATTACTGCGCTACGCGGGACCCAGCCACAGCCCGGGTCTCGGCGTCGAGAAATCAAAAAGTTATTCCTACCCTACGGGTAAAATAGGGCCGAGGCATCTGAAAGTAAGAACAAAACCCTCATGCCCGGGGGCAAAAAAGAGGGGTGCAACACGAGGACTTCCTAGGGGGTCACCCATCCTAGTACTACTCTCGCCCAAGCACGCTTAACTTCGGGGTTCTGATGGGATCCGGTGCGTTAGTGCCGGTATTATCGCACCCGCTAGGTAATGCGCGCCCAACCTAGTTATGGCGCCTCCCGCGGCCGGCGTTCGGTCTCGCCTTCTTTGCGGCGGCCGACGCGCCACGGTAGTACGTCAGGTTCGGCCGCGGGGGACTCTCCCTCCGTTGTCCTCACACTTACGGACGGAATTACTGCGCTACGCGGGACCCAGCTCCAGCCCGGGTCTCGGCGTCGAGAAATCAAAACGTTATGCCTACCCGACGGGTAAAATAGGGCCGAGGCGTCTGAAAGTAAGGACAGAACGCTCAAGCCCGGGGGCAAAAAGAGGGGTGCAACACTTACGGACGGAATTAGTCCCGAACGCGCTACGTAGGACCCAGCCCCAGCAACGGTCTCGGCGTCGAGAAATCAAAATGGAATGCCTACCCTACGCGTAAAATAGGGCCGAGAGATGGGATCCGGTGCGTTCGTGCTCGTATGATCGCACCCGCTAGGGAATGCCCGCCCAAGCTAGTTATGCCGCCTCCCACGGCCGGCGTTCCATCTCGTCTTCTTCGTGGCGGCCGACCGCCACGGTAGTACGTCAGGTTCGGCCGCGGGGGACTCTCCTTCCGTTGTCCTCACACTTACAGACGGAATTACTGCGCTACGCGGGACCCAGCCCCAGCCCGGGTCTCGGTGTCGAGAAATCAAAAAGTTATTCCTACCCTACGGGTAAAATAGGGCCGAGGCGGCTGAAAGTAAGTACAGAACGCTCAAGCCCGGGGGCAAAAAACAGCGGTGCAACGCGAGGACTTCCCAGAGGGTCACCAATCCTAGTACTACCCTCGCCCAAGCACACTTAACTTTGGAGTTCTGATGGGATCCAGTGTGTTAGTGCTGGTATGATCGCACCCGCTAGGTAATGCGCGCCCAACCTAGTTATGGCGCCTCCCGCGGCCGGCGTTCCATCTCGCCTTCTTTGCGGCGGCCGACGCGCCACGGTAGTACGTCAGGTTCGGCCGCGGGGGACTCTCCCTCCGTTGTCCTCACACTTACGGACGGAATTACTGCGCTACGCGGGACCCAGCCCCAGCCCGGGTCTCGGCGTCGAGAAATCAAAACGTTATGCCTACCCGACGGGTAAAATAGGGCCGAGGCATCTGAAAGTAAGAACAAAACCCTCAAGCCCGGGGGCAAAAAAGAGGGGTGCAACACGAGGACTTCCTAGGGGGTCACCCATCCTAGTACTACTCTCGTCCAAGCACGCTTAACTTCGGGGTTCTGATGGGATCCGGTGCGTTAGTGCCGGTATTATCGCACCCGCTAGGTAATGCGCGTCCAACCTAGTTATGGCGCCTCCCGCGGCCGGCGTTCGGTCTCGCCTTCTTTGCGGCGGCCGACGCGCCACGGTAGTACGTCAGGTTCGGCCGCGGGGGACTCTCCCTCCGTTGTCCTCACACTTACGGACGGAATTACTGCGCTACGCGGGACCCAGCCCCAGCCCGGGTCTCGGCGTCGAGAAATCAAAAAGTTATTCCTACCCTACGGGTAAAATAGGGCCGAGGCGTCTGAAAGTAAGAACAGAACGCTCAAGCCCCGGGGCAAAAAAGAGGGATGCAACACGAGGACTTCCCAGGGGGTCACCCATACTAGTACTACTCTCGCCCAAACACGCTTAACTTCGAAGTTCTGATGGGATCATGTGCGTTAGTGCCTGTACGATCGTACCCGCTAGGTAACGCGCGCCCAACCTAGTTATGGCGCCTCCCGCGGCCGGCGTTCCATCTCGCCTTCTTTGCGGCGGCCGACGCGCCACGGTAGTACGTCAGGTTCGGCCGCGGGGGACTCTACCTCCGTTGTCCTCACACTTACGGACGGAATTACTGCGCTACGCGGAACCCAGCCCCAGCCCGGGTCTCGGCGTCGAGAAATCAAAAAGTTATTCCTACCTACGGGTAAAACAGGGCCGAGGCGTCTGAAAGTAAGAACAGAACGATCAAAGCCCGGGGGCAAAAAAGAGGGGTGCAACACGAGGAATTCCCAGGGGGTCACCAATCCTAGTACTACTCTCGCCCAAGGACACTTAACTTCGGAGTTCTGATGGGATCCGGTGCGTTCGTGCTGGTATGATCGCACCCGCTAGGGAATGCCCGCCCAAGCTAGTTATGCCGCCTCTCATGGCCGGCGTTCCATCTCGTCTTCTTCGTGGCGGCCGACCGCCACGGTAGTACGTCAGGTTCGGCCGCGGGGGACTCTACCTCCGTTGTCCTCACACTTACGGACGGAATTACTGCGCTACGCGGAACACAGCCCCAGCCCGGGTCTCGGCGTCGAGAAATCAAAAGTTATTCCTACCTACGGGTAAAACAGGGCCGAGGCGTCTGAAAGTAAGAACAGAACGCTCAAAGCCCGGGGGCAAAAAAGAGGGGTGCAACACGAGGAATTCCCAGGGGGTCACCAATCCTAGTACTACTCTCGCCCAAGGACGCTTAACTTCGGGGTTCTGATGGGATCCGGTGCGTTCGTGCTGGTATGATCGCACCCGCTAGGGAATGCCCGCCCAAGCTAGTTATGCCGCCTCTCACGGCCGGCGTTCCATCTCGTCTTCTTCGTGGCGGCCGACCGCCACGGTAGTACGTCAGGTTCGGCCGCGGGGGACTCTCCTTCCGTTGTCCTCACACTTACGGACAGAATTACTGCGCTACGAGGGACCCAGCCCCAGCCCGGGTCTCGGCGTCGAGAAATCAAAAAGTTATTCCTACCCTTCGGGTAAAATAGGGCCGAGGCGTCTGAAAGTAAGAACAGAACGCTCAAAGCCCGGGGGCAAAAAAGAGGGGTGCAACACGAGGAATTCCCAGGGGTCACCAATCCTAGTACTACTCTCGCCCAAGGACGCTTAACTTCGGGGTTCTGATGGGATCCGGTGCGTTCGTGCTGGTATGATCGCACCCGCTAGGGAATGCCCGCCCAAGCTAGTTATGCCGCCTCTCACGGCCGGCGTTCCATCTCGTCTTCTTCGTGGCGGCCGACCGCCACGGTAGTATGTCAGGTTCGGCCGCGGGGGACTCTACCTCCGTTGTCCTCACACTTACGGACGGAATTACTGCGCTACGCGGAACACAGCCCCAGCCCGGGTCTCGGCGTCGAGAAATCAAAAAGTTATTCCTACCTACGGGTAAAACAGGGCCGAGGCGTCTGAAAGTAAGAACAGAACGCTCAAAGCCCGGGGGCAAAAAAGAGGGGTGCAACACGAGGAATTCCCAGGGGGTCACCAATCCTAGTACTACTCTCGCCCAAGGACGCTTAACTTCGGGGTTCTGATGGGATCCGGTGCGTTCGTGCTGGTATGATCGCACCCGCTAGGGAATGCCCGCCCAAGCTAGTTATGCCGCCTCTCACGGCCGGCGTTCCATCTCGTCTTCTTCGTGGCGGCCGACCGCCACGGTAGTACGTCAGGTTCGGCCGCGGGGGACTCTCCTTCCGTTGTCCTCACACTTACGGACAGAATTACTGCGCTACGAGGGACCCAGCCCCAGCCCGGGTCTCGGCGTCGAGAAATCAAAAAGTTATTCCTACCCTTCGGGTAAAATAGGGCCGAGGCGTCTGAAAGTAAGAACAGAACGCTCAAAGCCCGGGGGCAAAAAAGAGGGGTGCAACACGAGGAATTCCCAGGGGTCACCAATCCTAGTACTACTCTCGCCCAAGGACGCTTAACTTCGGGGTTCTGATGGGATCCGGTGCGTTCGTGCTGGTATGATCGCACCCGCTAGGGAATGCCCGCCCAAGCTAGTTATGCCGCCTCTCACGGCCGGCGTTCCATCTCGTCTTCTTCGTGGCGGCCGACCGCCACGGTAGTACGTCAGGTTCGGCCGCGGGGGACTCTCCTTCCGTTGTCCTCACACTTACGGACAGAATTACTGCGCTACGAGGGACCCAGCCCCAGCCCGGGTCTCGGCGTCGAGAAATCAAAAAGTTATTCCTACCCTTCGGGTAAAATAGGGCCGAGGCGTCTGAAAGTAAGAACAGAACGCTCAAAGCCCGGGGGCAAAAAAGAGGGGTGCAACACGAGGAATTCCCAGGGGTCACCAATCCTAGTACTACTCTCGCCCAAGGACGCTTAACTTCGGGGTTCTGATGGGATCCGGTGCGTTCGTGCTGGTATGATCGCACCCGCTAGGGAATGCCCGCCCAAGCTAGTTATGCCGCCTCTCACGGCCGGCGTTCCATCTCGTCTTCTTCGTGGCGGCCGACCGCCACGGTAGTATGTCAGGTTCGGCCGCGGGGGACTCTACCTCCGTTGTCCTCACACTTTCGGACGGAATTACTGCGCTACGCGGAACCCAGCCCCAGCCCGGGTCTCGGCGTCGAGAAATCAAAAAGTTATTCCTACCTACGGGTAAAACAGGGCCGAGGCGACTGAAAGTATGAACAGAACGCTCAAAGCCCGGGGGCAAAAAAGAGGGGTGCAACACGAGGAATTCCCAGGGGGTCACCAATCCTAGTACTACTCTCGCCCAAGGACGCTTAACTTCGGGGTTCTGATGGGATCCGGTGCGTTCGTGCTGGTATGATCGCACCCGCTAGGGAATTCCCGCCCAAGCTAGTTATGCCGCCTCTCATGGCCAGCGTTCCATCTCGTCTTCTTCGTGGCGGCCGACCGCCACGGTAGTACGTCAGGTTCGGCCGCGGGGGACTCTCCTTCCGTTGTCCTCACAATTACGGACGGAATTACTGCGCTACGCGGGACCCAGCCCCAGCCCGGGTCTCGGCGTCGAGAAATCAAAAAGTTATTCCTACCCGACGGGTAAAATAGGGCCGAGGCATTTGAAAGTAAGAACAAAATCCTCAAGCCCGGGGGCAAAAAAGAGGGGTGCAACACGAGGACTTCCTAGGGGGTCACCCATCCTAGTACTACTCTCGCCCAAGCACGCTTAACTTCGGGGTTCTGATGGGATCCGGTGCGTTAGTGCCGGTATTATCGCACCCGCTAGGTAATGCGCGTCCAACCTAGTTATGGCGCCTCCCGCGGCCGGCGTTCGGTCTCGCCTTCTTTGCGGCGGCCGACGCGCCACGTTAGTACGTCAGGTTCGGCCGCGGGGGACTCTCCCTCCGTTGTCCTCACACTTACGGACGGAATTACTGCGCTACGCGGGACCCAGCCCCAGCCCGGGTATCGGCATCGAGAAATCAAAACGTTATGCCTAACCGACGGGTAAAATAGGGCCGAGGCATCTGAAAGTAAGAACAAAACCCTCAAGCCCGGGGGCAAAAAAGAGGGATGCAACACGAGGACTTCCCAGGGGGTCACCCATACTAGTACTACTCTCGCCCAAACACGCTTAACTTCGAAGTTCTGATGGGATCATGTGCGTTAGTGCCTGTACGATCGCACCCGCTAGGTAACGCGCGCCCAACCTAGTTATGGCGCCTCCCGCGGCCGGCGTTCGGTCTCGCCTTCTTTGCGGCGGCCGACGCGCCACGGTAGTACGTCAGGTTCGGCCGCGGGGGACTCTCCCTCCGTTGTCCTCACACTTACGGACGGAATTACTGCGCTACGCGGGACCCAGCCCCAGCCCGGGTCTCGGCGTCGAGAAATCAAAAAGTTATTCCTACCCTTCGGGTAAAATAGGGCCGAGGCGTCTGAAAGTAAGAACAGAACGCTCAAAGCCCGGGGGCAAAAAAGAGGGGTGCAACACGAGGAATTCCCAGGGGGTCACCAATCCTAGTACTACTCTCGCCCAAGGACGCTTAACTTCGGGGTTCTGATGGGATCCGGTGCGTTCGTGCTGGTATGATCGCACCCGCTAGGGAATGCCCGCCCAAGCTAGTTATGCCGCCTCTCACGGCCGGCGTTCCATCTCGTCTTCTTCGTGGCGGCCGACCGCCACGGTAGTATGTCAGGTTCGGCCGCGGGGGACTCTACCTCCGTTGTCCTCACACTTACGGACGGAATTACTGCGCTACGCGGAACCCAGCCCCAGCCCGGGTCTCGGCGTCGAGAAATCAAAAAGTTATTCCTACCTACGGGTAAAACAGGGCCGAGGCGACTGAAAGTATGAACAGAACGCTCAAAGCCCGGGGGCAAAAAAGAGGGGTCCAACACGAGGAATTCCCAGGGGGTCACCAATCCTAGTACTACTCTCGCCCAAGGACGCTTAACTTCGGGGTTCTGATGGGATCCGGTGCGTTCGTGCTGGTATGATCGCACCCGCTAGGGAATGCCCGCCCAAGCTAGTTATGCCGCCTCTCACGGCCGGCGTTCCATCTCGTCTTCTTCGTGGCGGCCGACCGCCACGGTAGTACGTCAGGTTCGGCCGCGGGGGACTCTCCTTCCGTTGTCCTCACACTTACGGACAGAATTACTGCGCTACGAGGGACCCAGCCCCAGCCCGGGTCTCGGCGTCGAGAAATCAAAAAGTTATTCCTACCCTTCGGGTAAAATAGGGCCGAGGCGTCTGAAAGTAAGAACAGAACGCTCAAAGCCCGGGGGCAAAAAAGAGGGGTGCAACACGAGGAATTCCCAGGGGTCACCAATCCTAGTACTACTCTCGCCCAAGGACGCTTAACTTCGGGGTTCTGATGGGATCCGGTGCGTTCGTGCTGGTATGATCGCACCCGCTAGGGAATGCCCGCCCAAGCTAGTTATGCCGCCTCTCACGGCCGGCGTTCCATCTCGTCTTCTTCGTGGCGGCCGACCGCCACGGTAGTATGTCAGGTTCGGCCGCGGGGGACTCTACCTCCGTTGTCCTCACACTTTCGGACGGAATTACTGCGCTACGCGGAACCCAGCCCCAGCCCGGGTCTCGGCGTCGAGAAATCAAAAAGTTATTCCTACCTACGGGTAAAACAGGGCCGAGGCGACTGAAAGTATGAACAGAACGCTCAAAGCCCGGGGGCAAAAAAGAGGGGTGCAACACGAGGAATTCCCAGGGGGTCACCAATCCTAGTACTACTCTCGCCCAAGGACGCTTAACTTCGGGGTTCTGATGGGATCCGGTGCGTTCGTGCTGGTATGATCGCACCCGCTAGGGAATTCCCGCCCAAGCTAGTTATGCCGCCTCTCATGGCCAGCGTTCCATCTCGTCTTCTTCGTGGCGGCCGACCGCCACGGTAGTACGTCAGGTTCGGCCGCGGGGGACTCTCCTTCCGTTGTCCTCACAATTACGGACGGAATTACTGCGCTACGCGGGACCCAGCCCCAGCCCGGGTCTCGGCGTCGAGAAATCAAAAAGTTATTCCTACCCGACGGGTAAAATAGGGCCGAGGCATTTGAAAGTAAGAACAAATCCTCAAGCCCGGGGGCAAAAAAGAGGGGTGCAACACGAGGACTTCCTAGGGGGTCACCCATCCTAGTACTACTCTCGCCCAAGCACGCTTAACTTCGGGGTTCTGATGGGATCCGGTGCGTTAGTGCCGGTATTATCGCACCCGCTAGGTAATGCGCGTCCAACCTAGTTATGGCGCCTCCCGCGGCCGGCGTTCGGTCTCGCCTTCTTTGCGGCGGCCGACGCGCCACGTTAGTACGTCAGGTTCGGCCGCGGGGGACTCTCCCTCCGTTGTCCTCACACTTACGGACGGAATTACTGCGCTACGCGGGACCCAGCCCCAGCCCGGGTATCGGCATCGAGAAATCAAAACGTTATGCCTAACCGACGGGTAAATAGGGCCGAGGCATCTGAAAGTAAGAACAAAACCCTCAAGCCCGGGGGCAAAAAGAGGGATGCAACACGAGGACTTCCCAGGGGGTCACCCATACTAGTACTACTCTCGCCCAAACACGCTTAACTTCGAAGTTCTGATGGGATCATGTGCGTTAGTGCCTGTACGATCGCACCCGCTAGGTAACGCGCGCCCAACCTAGTTATGGCGCCTCCCGCGGCCGGCGTTCGGTCTCGCCTTCTTTGCGGCGGCCGACGCGCCACGGTAGTACGTCAGGTTCGGCCGCGGGGGACTCTCCCTCCGTTGTCCTCACACTTACGGACGGAATTACTGCGCTACGCGGGACCCAGCCCCAGCCCGGGTCTCGGCGTCGAGAAATCAAAAAGTTATTCCTACCCTTCGGGTAAAATAGGGCCGAGGCGTCTGAAAGTAAGAACAGAACGCTCAAAGCCCGGGGGCAAAAAAAGGGGTGCAACACGAGGAATTCCCAGGGGGTCACCAATCCTAGTACTACTCTCGCCCAAGGACGCTTACTTCGGGGTTCTGATGGGATCCGGTGCGTTCGTGCTGGTATGATCGCACCCGCTAGGGAATGCCCGCCCAAGCTAGTTATGCCGCCTCTCACGGCCGGTGTTCCATCTCGTCTTCTTCGTGGCGGCCGACCGCCACGGTAGTATGTCAGGTTCGGCCGCGGGGGACTCTACCTCCGTTGTCCTCACACTTACGGACGGAATTACTGCGCTACGCGGAACCCAGCCCCAGCCCGGGTCTCGGCGTCGAGAAATCAAAAAGTTATTCCTACCTACGGGTAAAACAGGGCCGAGGCGACTGAAAGTATGAACAGAACGCTCAAAGCCGGGGGCAAAAAAGAGGGGTGCAACACGAGGAATTCCCAGGGGGTCACCAATCCTAGTACTACTCTCGCCCAAGGACGCTTAACTTCGGGTTCTGATGGGATCCGGTGCGTTCGTGCTGGTATGATCGCACCCGCTAGGAATGCCCGCCCAAGCTAGTTATGCCGCCTCTCATGGCCGGCGTTCCATCTCGTCTTCTTCTTGTGGCGGCCGACCGCCACGGTAGTACGTCAGGTTCGGCCGCGGGGGACTCTCCTTCCGTTGTCCTCACAATTACGGACGGAATTACTGCGCTACGCGGGACCCAGCCCCAGCCCGGGTCTCGGCGTCGAGAAATCAAAAAGTTATTCATACCCTACGGGTAATATGGGGCCGAGGCATCTGAAAGTAAGAACAGAACCCTCAAGCCCGGGGGCAAAAAAGAGGGTGCAACACGAGGACTTCGTAGGGGTCACCCATCCTAGTACTACTACTCTCGCCCAAGCACGCTTAACTTCGGGGTTCTGATGGGATCCGGTGCGTTAGTGCCGGTATTATCGCACCCGCCAGGTAATGCGCGCCCAACCTAGTTATGGCGCCTCCCGCGGCCGGCGTTCGGTCTCGCCTTCTTTGCGGCGGCAGACGCGCCACGGTAGTACGTCAGGTTCGGCCGCGGGGGACTCTACCTCCGTTGTCCTCACACTTACGGACGGAATTACTGCGCTACACGGGACCCACCCCAGCCCGGGTCTCGGCGTCGAGAAATCAAAAGTTATTCCTACCCTACGGGTAAAATAGGGCCGAGGCGTCTGAAAGTAAGAACAGAACGCTCAAAGCCCGGGAGCAAAAAAGAGGGGTGCAACACGAGGACTTCCCAGGGGGTCACCCATCCTAGTACTACTCTCGCCAAAGCACGCTTGACTTCGGAGTTCTGATGGGATCCGGTGCGTTAATGCTGGTATGATCGCACCCGCTAGGTAATGCGCGCCCAGCTAGTTATGGCGCCTCCCGCGGCCGGCGTTCCGTCTCGCCTTCTTTTGCGGCGGCCGACGCGCCACGGTAGTACGTCAGGTTCGGCCGCGGGGACTCTCCCTCCGTTGTCCTCACACTTATGGACGGAATTACTGCGCTAACGCGGGACCCAGCCCCAGCCTGGGTCTCGGCATCGAGAAATCAAAACGTTATAGCCTACCCGACGTGTAAATAGGGCCGAGGCGTCTGAAAGTAAGGACAGAACGCTCAAACCCGGGGCGAAAGAGGGTGCAACACTTACGGACGGATTACTCTCCAACGCGCTACGTAGGACCCACCCCAGCCCCAGCAATGGTCTCGGCGTCGAAAATCAAAAAGGAATGCCTACCCTACGGTAAAATAGGGCCGAGAGATGGGATCCGTGCGTTCGTGCTGGTATGATCGCACCCCTTAGGGAATGCCCGCCCAAGCTAGTTATACCGCCTCCACGGCCGGCGTTCCATCTCGTCTTCCTCGTGGCGGCTGACGGCCACGGTAGTACGTCAGGTTCGGCGCGGGGAACTCTCCTTCCGTTGTCCTCACACTTACGGACGGAATTACTGCGCTACGCGGGACCCAGCCCCAGCCCGGGTCTCGGCGTCGAGAAATCAAAAAGTTATTCCTACCCTACGGAAAATAGGGCCGAGGCGTCTGAAAGTAAGAACAGAACGCTCAAAGCCCGGGGCAAAAAAAGTTGGGTGCAACACGAGGACTTCCCAGGGGTCACCCATCCTAGTACTACTCTCGCCCAAGCACGCTTGACTTCGGAGTTCGTTAGGATCCGGTGCGTTAGTGCTGGTATGATCGCACCCGCTAGTTAATGCGCGCCCAACCTAGTTATGCCGCCTCCCACGGCCGGCGTTCCATCTCGTCCTTCTTCGTGGCGGCCGCCGACCGCCACGGTAGTACGTCAGGTTCGGCCGCGGGGACTCTCCTTCCGTTGTCCTCACACTTACGGATGGAATTACTGCGCTACGCGGGACCCAGCCCCAGCCCGGGTCTCGGCGTCGAGAAATCAAAAAGTTATTCCTACCCTACGGGTAAAATAGGGCCGAGGCGTCTGAAAGTAAGATCAGAACGCTCAAGCCCGGGGCAAAAAAGAGGGGTGCAACACGAGGACTTCCCAGGGGTCGTCACCCATCCTAGTACTACTCACGCCCAAGCACGCTAACTTCGGGGTTCTGATGGGATCCTGTGCGTTCGTGCTGGTATGATCGCCCCGCTAGGGAATGCCCGCCCAAGCTAGTTATGCCGCCTCCCGGCCGGCCGTTCCATCTCGTCTTCTTCGTGGCGGCCGACCGCCACGGTTGTACGTCAGGTTCGGCCGCGGGGGACTCTCCTTCCGTTGTCCTCAACACTTACGACGAATTACTGCGCTACGCGGGACCCAGCCCCAGCCGGGTCTCGGCGTCGAGAAATCAAAAAGTTATTCCTACCCTACGGGTAAAATAGGCCGAGGCGTCTGAAAGTAAGAACAGAACGCTCAAAGCCCGGGGCAAAAAAGAGGGGTGCAACACGAGGAATTCCCATGGGGTCACCAATCCTAGTACTACTCTCGGCCCAAGGACGCTTAACTTCGGGGTCTGATGGGATCCGGTGCGTTCGTGCTGGTATGATCGCACCCCTAGGGAATGCCCGTCCATGCTAGTTATGCCGCCTCTCACGGCCGGCGTTCCATCTCGTCTTGTTCGTGGCGGCCGACCGCCACGGTAGTACGTCAGGTTCGGCCGCGGGGACTCTCCTTCCGTTGTCCTCACAATTACGGACGGAATTACTGCGCTACGCGGACCCAGCCCCAGCCCGGGTCTCGGCGTCGAGAATCAAAAAGTTTTTCATACCCTACGGGTAATATGGGGCCGAGGCATCTGAAAGTAAGAACAGACCCTCAAGCCCTGGGGGCAAAAAAGAGTGTGCAACACGAGGACTTCGTAGGGGTCACCCATCCTAGTACTACTCTCGCCCAAGCACGCTTAACTCTTCGGGGTTCTGATGGGATCCGGTGCGTTATAGCCGGTATTATCGCACCCGCCAGGTAATGCGCGCCCAACCTAGTTATGCGGCCTCCCGCGGCCGGCGTTCGGTCTCGTCTCTCTTCTTTGCGGCGGCAGACGCGCCACGGTAGTACGTCAGGTTCGGCCGCGGGGGACTCTCCCTTCGTTGTCCTCACACTTACGGACGGAATTACTGCGCTACACGGGACCCAGCCCCGCCCGGTCTCGGCGTCGAGAAATCAAAAGTTATTCCTACCCTACGGGTAAATAGGGCCGAGGCGTCTGAAAGTAAGAACAGAACGCTCAAAGCCCGGGAGCAAAAAGAGGGGTGCAACACGAGGACTTCCCAGGGGTCACCCATCCTAGTACTACTCTCGCCAAAGCACGCTTGACTTCGGATTTCTGATGGGATCCGGTGCGTTAATGCTGGTAATCGCACCCGCTAGGTAATGCGCGCCCAGCCTAGTTATGGCGCCTCCCGCGGCCGGCGTTCCGTCTCGCCTTCTTTGCGGCGGCCGACGCGCCACGGTAGTACGTCAGGTTTCGGCCGCGGGGACTCTCCCTCCGTTGTCCTCACACTTACGGACGGAATTACTGCGCTACGCGGGACCCAGCCCCAGCCCGGGTCTCGGCGTCGAGAAATCAAAAAGTTATTCCTACCCTACGGTTAAATAGGGCCGAGGCGTCTGAAAGTAAGAACAGAACGCTCAAACCGGGGGCAAAAAAGAGGGGTGCAACACGAGGAATTCCCAGGGGGTCACCAATCCTAGTACTACTCTCGCC
>NW_026137493.1:0-45811 GCF_009805555.1 Andrographis paniculata | reverse complement strand
GGGACTCTCCTTCGTTGTCCTCACACTTACGGACGTTACATACTCGCTAACGCGGACACCCAGCCCCAGCCCGGGTCTCGGCGTCGAGAAATCAAAAGGTTTATTCCTACCCTACGGGTAAATAGGGCCTAGGCGTCTGAAAGTAAGAAACATAACGCTCAAGCCCGGGGGCAAAAAAGAGGGGTGCAACACGAGGACTTCCCAGGGGGTCACCCATCCTAGTACTACTCTCGCCAAGCACGCTTAACTTCTTCGGAGTTCTGATGGGATCCGGTGCGTTAGTGCTGGTATGATCGCACACCCGCTAGGTATGCGCGCCCAACCTAGTTATGGCGCCTCCCGCGGCCGGCGTTCCATCTCGCCTTCTTTGCGGCGGCCGACGCGCCACGGTAGTACCTCAGGGTTCGGCCGCGGGGGACTCTCCCTCCGTTGTCCTCACACGTACGGACGGAATTACTGCGCTACGCGGGACCCAGCCCCAGCCCGGGTCTCGGCGTCGAGAAATCAAAACGTTATAGCCTACCCGACGGGTAAAGTAGGCCGGGGCGTCTGAAAGTAAGGACAGAACGCTCAAGCCCGGGGGCAAAAAGAGGGGTGCAACACGAGGACTTCCCAGCGGTGCAACACTTACGGACGGAATTACTCTCGAACGCGCTACGTAGGACCCAGCCCCAGCACCGGTCTCGGCGTCGAGAAATCGAAAAGGAATGCCTACCCTACGGGTAAAATAGGGCCGAGAGATGGGATCCGGTGCGTTCGTGCTGGTATGATCGCACCCCCTCTAGGGAATGCCCGCCCGCCCAAGCTAGTTACGCCGCCTCCCACGGCCGGCGTTCCATCTCGTCTTCTTCGCGGCGGCCCGACCGCCACGGCAGTACGTCAGGTTCGGCCGCGGGGGACTCTCCTTCCGTTGTCCTCACACTTACGGACGGAATTACTGCGCTACGCGGGACCCAGCCCCAGCCCGGGTCTCGGCGTCGAGAAATCAAAAGGTTATTCCTACCCTACGGGTAAAATAGGGCCGAGGCGTCTGAAAGTAAGAAACATAACGCTCAAGCCCGGGGGCAAAAAAGAGGGGTGCAACACGAGGACTTCCCAGGGGGTCACCCATCCTAGTACTACTCTCGCCCAAGCACGCTTAACTTCGGAGTTCTGATGGGATCCGGTGCGTTAGTGCTGGTATGATCGCACCCGCTAGGTAATGCGCGCCCAACCTAGTTATGGCGCCTCCCGCGGCCGGCGTTCCATCTCGCCTTCTTTGCGGCGGCCGACGCGCCACGGTAGTACCTCAGGTTCGGCCGCGGGGGACTCTCCCTCCGTTGTCCTCACACGTACGGACGGAATACTACTGCGCTACGCGGGACCCAGCCCCAGCCCGGGTCTCGGCGTCGAGAAATCAAAACGTTATAGCCTACCCGACGGGTAAAGTAGGGCCGGGGCGTCTGAAAGTAAGGACAGAACGCTCAAGCCCGGGGGCAAAAAGAGGGGTGCAACACGAGGACTTCCCAGCGGTGCAACACTTACGGACGGAATTACTCTCGAACGCGCTACGTAGGACCCAGCCCCAGCACCGGTCTCGGCGTCGAGAAATCGAAAAGGAATGCCTACCCTACGGGTAAAATAGGGCCGAGAGATGGGATCCGGTGCGTTCGTGCTGGTATGATCGCACCCGCTAGGGAATGCCCGCCCAAGCTAGTTACGCCGCCTCCCACGGCCGGCGTTCCATCTCGTCTTCTTCGCGGCGGCCGACCGCCACGGCAGTACGTCAGGTTCGGCCGCGGGGGACTCTCCTTCCGTTGTCCTCACACTTACGGACGGAATTACTGCGCTACGCGGGACCCAGCCCCAGCCCGGGTCTCGGCGTCGAGAAATCAAAAGGTTATTCCTACCCTACGGGTAAATAGGGCCGAGGCGTCTGAAAGTAAGAAACATAACGCTCAAGCCCGGGGGCAAAAAAGAGGGGTGCAACACGAGGACTTCCCAGGGGGTCACCCATCCTAGTACTACTCTCGCCCAAGCACGCTTAACTTCGGAGTTCTGATGGGATCCGGTGCGTTAGTGCTGGTATGATCGCACCCGCTAGGTAATGCGCGCCCAACCTAGTTATGGCGCCTCCCGCGGCCGGCGTTCCATCTCGCCTTCTTTGCGGCGGCCGACGCGCCACGGTAGTACCTCAGGTTCGGCCGCGGGGGACTCTCCCTCCGTTGTCCTCACACGTACGGACGGAATTACTGCGCTAACGCGGGACCCAGCCCCAGCCCGGGTCTCGGCGTCGAGAAATCAAAACGTTATAGCCTACCCGACGGGTAAAGTAGGGCCGGGGCGTCTGAAAGTAAGGACAGAACGCTCAAGCCCGGGGGCAAAAAGAGGGGTGCAACACGAGGACTTCCCAGCGGTGCAACACTTACGGACGGAATTACTCTCGAACGCGCTACGTAGGACCCAGCCCCAGCACCGGTCTCGGCGTCGAGAAATCGAAAAGGAATGCCTACCCTACGGGTAAAATAGGGCCGAGAGATGGGATCCGGTGCGTTCGTGCTGGTATGATCGCACCCGCTAGGGAATGCCCGCCCAAGCTAGTTACGCCGCCTCCCACGGCCGGCGTTCCATCTCGTCTTCTTCGCGGCGGCCGACCGCCACGGCAGTACGTCAGGTTCGGCCGCGGGGGACTCTCCTTCCGTTGTCCTCACACTTACGGACGGAATTACTGCGCTACGCGGGACCCAGCCCCAGCCCGGGTCTCGGCGTCGAGAAATCAAAAGGTTATTCCTACCCTACGGGTAAAATAGGGCCGAGGCGTCTGAAAGTAAGAAACATAACGCTCAAGCCCGGGGGCAAAAAAGAGGGGTGCAACACGAGGACTTCCCAGGGGGTCACCCATCCTAGTACTACTCTCGCCCAAGCACGCTTAACTTCGGAGTTCTGATGGGATCCGGTGCGTTAGTGCTGGTATGATCGCACCCGCTAGGTAATGCGCGCCCAACCTAGTTATGGCGCCTCCCGCGGCCGGCGTTCCATCTCGCCTTCTTTGCGGCGGCCGACGCGCCACGGTAGTACCTCAGGTTCGGCCGCGGGGGACTCTCCCTCCGTTGTCCTCACACGTACGGACGGATTACTACTGCGCTACGCGGGACCCAGCCCCAGCCCGGGTCTCGGCGTCGAGAAATCAAAACGTTATAGCCTACCCGACGGGTAAAGTAGGGCCGGGGCGTCTGAAAGTAAGGACAGAACGCTCAAGCCCGGGGGCAAAAAGAGGGGTGCAACACGAGGACTTCCCAGCGGTGCAACACTTACGGACGGAATTACTCTCGAACGCGCTACGTAGGACCCAGCCCCAGCACCGGTCTCGGCGTCGAGAAATCGAAAAGGAATGCCTACCCTACGGGTAAAATAGGGCCGAGAGATGGGATCCGGTGCGTTCGTGCTGGTATGATCGCACCCGCTAGGGAATGCCCGCCCAAGCTAGTTACGCCGCCTCCCACGGCCGGCGTTCCATCTCGTCTTCTTCGCGGCGGCCGACCGCCACGGCAGTACGTCAGGTTCGGCCGCGGGGGACTCTCCTTCCGTTGTCCTCACACTTACGGACGGAATTACTGCGCTACGCGGGACCCAGCCCCAGCCCGGGTCTCGGCGTCGAGAAATCAAAAGGTTATTCCTACCCTACGGGTAAAATAGGGCCGAGGCGTCTGAAAGTAAGAACATAACGCTCAAGCCCGGGGGCAAAAAAGAGGGGTGCAACACGAGGACTTCCCAGGGGGTCACCCATCCTAGTACTACTCTCGCCCAAGCACGCTTAACTTCGGAGTTCTGATGGGATCCGGTGCGTTAGTGCTGGTATGATCGCACCCGCTAGGTAATGCGCGCCCAACCTAGTTATGGCGCCTCCCGCGGCCGGCGTTCCATCTCGCCTTCTTTGCGGCGGCCGACGCGCCACGGTAGTACCTCAGGTTCGGCCGCGGGGGACTCTCCCTCCGTTGTCCTCACACGTACGGACGGAATTACTTACTGCGCTACGCGGGACCCAGCCCCAGCCCGGGTCTCGGCGTCGAGAAATCAAAACGTTATAGCCTACCCGACGGGTAAAGTAGGGCCGGGGCGTCTGAAAGTAAGGACAGAACGCTCAAGCCCGGGGGCAAAAAGAGGGGTGCAACACGAGGACTTCCCAGCGGTGCAACACTTACGGACGGAATTACTCTCGAACGCGCTACGTAGGACCCAGCCCCAGCACCGGTCTCGGCGTCGAGAAATCGAAAAGGAATGCCTACCCTACGGGTAAAATAGGGCCGAGAGATGGGATCCGGTGCGTTCGTGCTGGTATGATCGCACCCGCTAGGGAATGCCCGCCCAAGCTAGTTACGCCGCCTCCCACGGCCGGCGTTCCATCTCGTCTTCTTCGCGGCGGCCGACCGCCACGGCAGTACGTCAGGTTCGGCCGCGGGGGACTCTCCTTCCGTTGTCCTCACACTTACGGACGGAATTACTACTGCGCTACGCGGGACCCAGCCCCAGCCCGGGTCTCGGCGTCGAGAAATCAAAAGGTTATTCCTACCCTACGGGTAAAATAGGGCCGAGGCGTCTGAAAGTAAGAAACATAACGCTCAAGCCCGGGGGCAAAAAAGAGGGGTGCAACACGAGGACTTCCCAGGGGGTCACCCATCCTAGTACTACTCTCGCCCAAGCACGCTTAACTTCGGAGTTCTGATGGGATCCGGTGCGTTAGTGCTGGTATGATCGCACCCGCTAGGTAATGCGCGCCCAACCTAGTTATGGCGCCTCCCGCGGCCGGCGTTCCATCTCGCCTTCTTTGCGGCGGCCGACGCGCCACGGTAGTACCTCAGGTTCGGCCGCGGGGGACTCTCCCTCCGTTGTCCTCACACGTACGGACGGAATTACTGCGCTACGCGGGACCCAGCCCCAGCCCGGGTCTCGGCGTCGAGAAATCAAAACGTTATAGCCTACCCGACGGGTAAAGTAGGGCCGGGGCGTCTGAAAGTAAGGACAGAACGCTCAAGCCCGGGGGCAAAAAGAGGGGTGCAACACGAGGACTTCCCAGCGGTGCAACACTTACGGACGGAATTACTCTCGAACGCGCTACGTAGGACCCAGCCCCAGCACCGGTCTCGGCGTCGAGAAATCGAAAAGGAATGCCTACCCTACGGGTAAAATAGGGCCGAGAGATGGGATCCGGTGCGTTCGTGCTGGTATGATCGCACCCGCTAGGGAATGCCCGCCCAAGCTAGTTACGCCGCCTCCCACGGCCGGCGTTCCATCTCGTCTTCTTCGCGGCGGCCGACCGCCACGGCAGTACGTCAGGTTCGGCCGCGGGGGACTCTCCTTCCGTTGTCCTCACACTTACGGACGGAATTACTGCGCTACTACGGGACCCAGCCCCAGCCCGGGTCTCGGCGTCGAGAAATCAAAAGGTTATTCCTACCCTACGGGTAAAATAGGGCCGAGGCGTCTGAAAGTAAGAACATAACGCTCAAGCCCGGGGGCAAAAAAGAGGGGTGCAACACGAGGACTTCCCAGGGGGTCACCCATCCTAGTACTACTCTCGCCCAAGCACGCTTAACTTCGGAGTTCTGATGGGATCCGGTGCGTTAGTGCTGGTATGATCGCACCCGCTAGGTAATGCGCGCCCAACCTAGTTATGGCGCCTCCCGCGGCCGGCGTTCCATCTCGCCTTCTTTGCGGCGGCCGACGCGCCACGGTAGTACCTCAGGTTCGGCCGCGGGGGACTCTCCCTCCGTTGTCCTCACACGTACGGACGGAATTACTGCGCTACGCGGGACCCAGCCCCAGCCCGGGTCTCGGCGTCGAGAAATCAAAACGTTATAGCCTACCCGACGGGTAAAGTAGGGCCGGGGCGTCTGAAAGTAAGGACAGAACGCTCAAGCCCGGGGGCAAAAAGAGGGGTGCAACACGAGGACTTCCCAGCGGTGCAACACTTACGGACGGAATTACTCTCGAACGCGCTACGTAGGACCCAGCCCCAGCACCGGTCTCGGCGTCGAGAAATCGAAAAGGAATGCCTACCCTACGGGTAAAATAGGGCCGAGAGATGGGATCCGGTGCGTTCGTGCTGGTATGATCGCACCCGCTAGGGAATGCCCGCCCAAGCTAGTTACGCCGCCTCCCACGGCCGGCGTTCCATCTCGTCTTCTTCGCGGCGGCCGACCGCCACGGCAGTACGTCAGGTTCGGCCGCGGGGGACTCTCCTTCCGTTGTCCTCACACTTACGGACGGAATTACTGCGCTACGCGGGACCCAGCCCCAGCCCGGGTCTCGGCGTCGAGAAATCAAAAGGTTATTCCTACCCTACGGGTAAAATAGGGCCGAGGCGTCTGAAAGTAAGAAACATAACGCTCAAGCCCGGGGGCAAAAAAGAGGGGTGCAACACGAGGACTTCCCAGGGGGTCACCCATCCTAGTACTACTCTCGCCCAAGCACGCTTAACTTCGGAGTTCTGATGGGATCCGGTGCGTTAGTGCTGGTATGATCGCACCCGCTAGGTAATGCGCGCCCAACCTAGTTATGGCGCCTCCCGCGGCCGGCGTTCCATCTCGCCTTCTTTGCGGCGGCCGACGCGCCACGGTAGTACCTCAGGTTCGGCCGCGGGGGACTCTCCCTCCGTTGTCCTCACACGTACGGACGGAATTACTGCGCTACGCGGGACCCAGCCCCAGCCCGGGTCTCGGCGTCGAGAAATCAAAACGTTATAGCCTACCCGACGGGTAAAGTAGGGCCGGGGCGTCTGAAAGTAAGGACAGAACGCTCAAGCCCGGGGGCAAAAAGAGGGGTGCAACACGAGGACTTCCCAGCGGTGCAACACTTACGGACGGAATTACTCTCGAACGCGCTACGTAGGACCCAGCCCCAGCACCGGTCTCGGCGTCGAGAAATCGAAAAGGAATGCCTACCCTACGGGTAAAATAGGGCCGAGAGATGGGATCCGGTGCGTTCGTGCTGGTATGATCGCACCCGCTAGGGAATGCCCGCCCAAGCTAGTTACGCCGCCTCCCACGGCCGGCGTTCCATCTCGTCTTCTTCGCGGCGGCCGACCGCCACGGCAGTACGTCAGGTTCGGCCGCGGGGGACTCTCCTTCCGTTGTCCTCACACTTACGGACGGAAATACTACTGCGCTACGCGGGACCCAGCCCCAGCCCGGGTCTCGGCGTCGAGAAATCAAAGGTTATTCCTACCCTACGGGTAAAATAGGGCCGAGGCGTCTGAAAGTAAGAAACATAACGCTCAAGCCCGGGGCAAAAAAGAGGGGTGCAACACGAGGACTTCCCAGGGGGTCACCCATCCTAGTACTACTCTCGCCCAAGCACGCTTAACTTCGGAGTTCTGATGGGATCCGGTGCGTTAGTGCTGGTATGATCGCACCCGCTAGGTAATGCGCGCCCAACCTAGTTATGGCGCCTCCCGCGGCCGGCGTTCCATCTCGCCTTCTTTGCGGCGGCCGACGCGCCACGGTAGTACCTCAGGTTCGGCCGCGGGGGACTCTCCCTCCGTTGTCCTCACACGTACGGACGGAATTACTGCGCTACGCGGGACCCAGCCCCAGCCCGGGTCTCGGCGTCGAGAAATCAAAACGTTATAGCCTACCCGACGGGTAAAGTAGGGCCGGGGCGTCTGAAAGTAAGGACAGAACGCTCAAGCCCGGGGGCAAAAAGAGGGGTGCAACACGAGGACTTCCCAGCGGTGCAACACTTACGGACGGAATTACTCTCGAACGCGCTACGTAGGACCCAGCCCCAGCACCGGTCTCGGCGTCGAGAAATCGAAAAGGAATGCCTACCCTACGGGTAAAATAGGGCCGAGAGATGGGATCCGGTGCGTTCGTGCTGGTATGATCGCACCCGCTAGGGAATGCCCGCCCAAGCTAGTTACGCCGCCTCCCACGGCCGGCGTTCCATCTCGTCTTCTTCGCGGCGGCCGACCGCCACGGCAGTACGTCAGGTTCGGCCGCGGGGGACTCTCCTTCCGTTGTCCTCACACTTACGGACGGAATTACTGCGCTACGCGGGACCCAGCCCCAGCCCGGGTCTCGGCGTCGAGAAATCAAAAGGTTATTCCTACCCTACGGGTAAAATAGGGCCGAGGCGTCTGAAAGTAAGAAACATAACGCTCAAGCCCGGGGGCAAAAAAGAGGGGTGCAACACGAGGACTTCCCAGGGGTCACCCATCCTAGTACTACTCTCGCCCAAGCACGCTTAACTTCGGAGTTCTGATGGGATCCGGTGCGTTAGTGCTGGTATGATCGCACCCGCTAGGTAATGCGCGCCCAACCTAGTTATGGCGCCTCCCGCGGCCGGCGTTCCATCTCGCCTTCTTTGCGGCGGCCGACGCGCCACGGTAGTACCTCAGGTTCGGCCGCGGGGGACTCTCCCTCCGTTGTCCTCACACGTACGGACGGAATTACTGCGCTACGCGGGACCCAGCCCCAGCCCGGGTCTCGGCGTCGAGAAATCAAAACGTTATAGCCTACCCGACGGGTAAAGTAGGGCCGGGGCGTCTGAAAGTAAGGACAGAACGCTCAAGCCCGGGGGCAAAAAGAGGGGTGCAACACGAGGACTTCCCAGCGGTGCAACACTTACGGACGGAATTACTCTCGAACGCGCTACGTAGGACCCAGCCCCAGCACCGGTCTCGGCGTCGAGAAATCGAAAAGGAATGCCTACCCTACGGGTAAAATAGGGCCGAGAGATGGGATCCGGTGCGTTCGTGCTGGTATGATCGCACCCGCTAGGGAATGCCCGCCCAAGCTAGTTACGCCGCCTCCCACGGCCGGCGTTCCATCTCGTCTTCTTCGCGGCGGCCGACCGCCACGGCAGTACGTCAGGTTCGGCCGCGGGGGACTCTCCTTCCGTTGTCCTCACACTTACGGACGGAATTACTGCGCTACGCGGGACCCAGCCCCAGCCCGGGTCTCGGCGTCGAGAAATCAAAAGGTTATTCCTACCCTACGGGTAAAATAGGGCCGAGGCGTCTGAAAGTAAGAAACATAACGCTCAAGCCCGGGGGCAAAAAAGAGGGGTGCAACACGAGGACTTCCCAGGGGGTCACCCATCCTAGTACTACTCTCGCCCAAGCACGCTTAACTTCGGAGTTCTGATGGGATCCGGTGCGTTAGTGCTGGTATGATCGCACCCGCTAGGTAATGCGCGCCCAACCTAGTTATGGCGCCTCCCGCGGCCGGCGTTCCATCTCGCCTTCTTTGCGGCGGCCGACGCGCCACGGTAGTACCTCAGGTTCGGCCGCGGGGGACTCTCCCTCCGTTGTCCTCACACGTACGGACGGAATTACTGCGCTACGCGGGACCCAGCCCCAGCCCGGGTCTCGGCGTCGAGAAATCAAAACGTTATAGCCTACCCGACGGGTAAAGTAGGGCCGGGGCGTCTGAAAGTAAGGACAGAACGCTCAAGCCCGGGGGCAAAAAGAGGGGTGCAACACGAGGACTTCCCAGCGGTGCAACACTTACGGACGGAATTACTCTCGAACGCGCTACGTAGGACCCAGCCCCAGCACCGGTCTCGGCGTCGAGAAATCGAAAAGGAATGCCTACCCTACGGGTAAAATAGGGCCGAGAGATGGGATCCGGTGCGTTCGTGCTGGTATGATCGCACCCGCTAGGGAATGCCCGCCCAAGCTAGTTACGCCGCCTCCCACGGCCGGCGTTCCATCTCGTCTTCTTCGCGGCGGCCGACCGCCACGGCAGTACGTCAGGTTCGGCCGCGGGGGACTCTCCTTCCGTTGTCCTCACACTTACGGACGGAATTACTGCGCTACGCGGGACCCAGCCCCAGCCCGGGTCTCGGCGTCGAGAAATCAAAAGGTTATTCCTACCCTACGGGTAAAATAGGGCCGAGGCGTCTGAAAGTAAGAAACATAACGCTCAAGCCCGGGGGCAAAAAAGAGGGGTGCAACACGAGGACTTCCCAGGGGGTCACCCATCCTAGTACTACTCTCGCCCAAGCACGCTTAACTTCGGAGTTCTGATGGGATCCGGTGCGTTAGTGCTGGTATGATCGCACCCGCTAGGTAATGCGCGCCCAACCTAGTTATGGCGCCTCCCGCGGCCGGCGTTCCATCTCGCCTTCTTTGCGGCGGCCGACGCGCCACGGTAGTACCTCAGGTTCGGCCGCGGGGGACTCTCCCTCCGTTGTCCTCACACGTACGGACGGAATTACTGCGCTACGCGGGACCCAGCCCCAGCCCGGGTCTCGGCGTCGAGAAATCAAAACGTTATAGCCTACCCGACGGGTAAAGTAGGGCCGGGGCGTCTGAAAGTAAGGACAGAACGCTCAAGCCCGGGGGCAAAAAGAGGGGTGCAACACGAGGACTTCCCAGCGGTGCAACACTTACGGACGGAATTACTCTCGAACGCGCTACGTAGGACCCAGCCCCAGCACCGGTCTCGGCGTCGAGAAATCGAAAAGGAATGCCTACCCTACGGGTAAAATAGGGCCGAGAGATGGGATCCGGTGCGTTCGTGCTGGTATGATCGCACCCGCTAGGGAATGCCCGCCCAAGCTAGTTACGCCGCCTCCCACGGCCGGCGTTCCATCTCGTCTTCTTCGCGGCGGCCGACCGCCACGGCAGTACGTCAGGTTCGGCCGCGGGGGACTCTCCTTCCGTTGTCCTCACACTTACGGACGGAATTACTGCGCTACGCGGGACCCAGCCCCAGCCCGGGTCTCGGCGTCGAGAAATCAAAAGGTTATTCCTACCCTACGGGTAAAATAGGGCCGAGGCGTCTGAAAGTAAGAAACATAACGCTCAAGCCCGGGGGCAAAAAAGAGGGGTGCAACACGAGGACTTCCCAGGGGGTCACCCATCCTAGTACTACTCTCGCCCAAGCACGCTTAACTTCGGAGTTCTGATGGGATCCGGTGCGTTAGTGCTGGTATGATCGCACCCGCTAGGTAATGCGCGCCCAACCTAGTTATGGCGCCTCCCGCGGCCGGCGTTCCATCTCGCCTTCTTTGCGGCGGCCGACGCGCCACGGTAGTACCTCAGGTTCGGCCGCGGGGGACTCTCCCTCCGTTGTCCTCACACGTACGGACGGAATTACTGCGCTACGCGGGACCCAGCCCCAGCCCGGGTCTCGGCGTCGAGAAATCAAAACGTTATAGCCTACCCGACGGGTAAAGTAGGGCCGGGGCGTCTGAAAGTAAGGACAGAACGCTCAAGCCCGGGGGCAAAAAGAGGGGTGCAACACGAGGACTTCCCAGCGGTGCAACACTTACGGACGGAATTACTCTCGAACGCGCTACGTAGGACCCAGCCCCAGCACCGGTCTCGGCGTCGAGAAATCGAAAAGGAATGCCTACCCTACGGGTAAAATAGGGCCGAGAGATGGGATCCGGTGCGTTCGTGCTGGTATGATCGCACCCGCTAGGGAATGCCCGCCCAAGCTAGTTACGCCGCCTCCCACGGCCGGCGTTCCATCTCGTCTTCTTCGCGGCGGCCGACCGCCACGGCAGTACGTCAGGTTCGGCCGCGGGGGACTCTCCTTCCGTTGTCCTCACACTTACGGACGGAATTACTGCGCTACGCGGGACCCAGCCCCAGCCCGGGTCTCGGCGTCGAGAAATCAAAAGGTTATTCCTACCCTACGGGTAAAATAGGGCCGAGGCGTCTGAAAGTAAGAAACATAACGCTCAAGCCCGGGGGCAAAAAAGAGGGGTGCAACACGAGGACTTCCCAGGGGGTCACCCATCCTAGTACTACTCTCGCCCAAGCACGCTTAACTTCGGAGTTCTGATGGGATCCGGTGCGTTAGTGCTGGTATGATCGCACCCGCTAGGTAATGCGCGCCCAACCTAGTTATGGCGCCTCCCGCGGCCGGCGTTCCATCTCGCCTTCTTTGCGGCGGCCGACGCGCCACGGTAGTACCTCAGGTTCGGCCGCGGGGGACTCTCCCTCCGTTGTCCTCACACGTACGGACGGAATTACTGCGCTACGCGGGACCCAGCCCCAGCCCGGGTCTCGGCGTCGAGAAATCAAAACGTTATAGCCTACCCGACGGGTAAAGTAGGGCCGGGGCGTCTGAAAGTAAGGACAGAACGCTCAAGCCCGGGGGCAAAAAGAGGGGTGCAACACGAGGACTTCCCAGCGGTGCAACACTTACGGACGGAATTACTCTCGAACGCGCTACGTAGGACCCAGCCCCAGCACCGGTCTCGGCGTCGAGAAATCGAAAAGGAATGCCTACCCTACGGGTAAAATAGGGCCGAGAGATGGGATCCGGTGCGTTCGTGCTGGTATGATCGCACCCGCTAGGGAATGCCCGCCCAAGCTAGTTACGCCGCCTCCCACGGCCGGCGTTCCATCTCGTCTTCTTCGCGGCGGCCGACCGCCACGGCAGTACGTCAGGTTCGGCCGCGGGGGACTCTCCTTCCGTTGTCCTCACACTTACGGACGGAATTACTGCGCTACGCGGGACCCAGCCCCAGCCCGGGTCTCGGCGTCGAGAAATCAAAAGGTTATTCCTACCCTACGGGTAAAATAGGGCCGAGGCGTCTGAAAGTAAGAAACATAACGCTCAAGCCCGGGGGCAAAAAAGAGGGGTGCAACACGAGGACTTCCCAGGGGGTCACCCATCCTAGTACTACTCTCGCCCAAGCACGCTTAACTTCGGAGTTCTGATGGGATCCGGTGCGTTAGTGCTGGTATGATCGCACCCGCTAGGTAATGCGCGCCCAACCTAGTTATGGCGCCTCCCGCGGCCGGCGTTCCATCTCGCCTTCTTTGCGGCGGCCGACGCGCCACGGTAGTACCTCAGGTTCGGCCGCGGGGGACTCTCCCTCCGTTGTCCTCACACGTACGGACGGAATTACTGCGCTACGCGGGACCCAGCCCCAGCCCGGGTCTCGGCGTCGAGAAATCAAAACGTTATAGCCTACCCGACGGGTAAAGTAGGGCCGGGGCGTCTGAAAGTAAGGACAGAACGCTCAAGCCCGGGGGCAAAAAGAGGGGTGCAACACGAGGACTTCCCAGCGGTGCAACACTTACGGACGGAATTACTCTCGAACGCGCTACGTAGGACCCAGCCCCAGCACCGGTCTCGGCGTCGAGAAATCGAAAAGGAATGCCTACCCTACGGGTAAAATAGGGCCGAGAGATGGGATCCGGTGCGTTCGTGCTGGTATGATCGCACCCGCTAGGGAATGCCCGCCCAAGCTAGTTACGCCGCCTCCCACGGCCGGCGTTCCATCTCGTCTTCTTCGCGGCGGCCGACCGCCACGGCAGTACGTCAGGTTCGGCCGCGGGGGACTCTCCTTCCGTTGTCCTCACACTTACGGACGGAATTACTGCGCTACGCGGGACCCAGCCCCAGCCCGGGTCTCGGCGTCGAGAAATCAAAAGGTTATTCCTACCCTACGGGTAAAATAGGGCCGAGGCGTCTGAAAGTAAGAAACATAACGCTCAAGCCCGGGGGCAAAAAAGAGGGGTGCAACACGAGGACTTCCCAGGGGGTCACCCATCCTAGTACTACTCTCGCCCAAGCACGCTTAACTTCGGAGTTCTGATGGGATCCGGTGCGTTAGTGCTGGTATGATCGCACCCGCTAGGTAATGCGCGCCCAACCTAGTTATGGCGCCTCCCGCGGCCGGCGTTCCATCTCGCCTTCTTTGCGGCGGCCGACGCGCCACGGTAGTACCTCAGGTTCGGCCGCGGGGGACTCTCCCTCCGTTGTCCTCACACGTACGGACGGAATTACTGCGCTACGCGGGACCCAGCCCCAGCCCGGGTCTCGGCGTCGAGAAATCAAAACGTTATAGCCTACCCGACGGGTAAAGTAGGGCCGGGGCGTCTGAAAGTAAGGACAGAACGCTCAAGCCCGGGGGCAAAAAGAGGGGTGCAACACGAGGACTTCCCAGCGGTGCAACACTTACGGACGGAATTACTCTCGAACGCGCTACGTAGGACCCAGCCCCAGCACCGGTCTCGGCGTCGAGAAATCGAAAAGGAATGCCTACCCTACGGGTAAAATAGGGCCGAGAGATGGGATCCGGTGCGTTCGTGCTGGTATGATCGCACCCGCTAGGGAATGCCCGCCCAAGCTAGTTACGCCGCCTCCCACGGCCGGCGTTCCATCTCGTCTTCTTCGCGGCGGCCGACCGCCACGGCAGTACGTCAGGTTCGGCCGCGGGGGACTCTCCTTCCGTTGTCCTCACACTTACGGACGGAATTACTGCGCTACGCGGGACCCAGCCCCAGCCCGGGTCTCGGCGTCGAGAAATCAAAAGGTTATTCCTACCCTACGGGTAAAATAGGGCCGAGGCGTCTGAAAGTAAGAAACATAACGCTCAAGCCCGGGGGCAAAAAAGAGGGGTGCAACACGAGGACTTCCCAGGGGGTCACCCATCCTAGTACTACTCTCGCCCAAGCACGCTTAACTTCGGAGTTCTGATGGGATCCGGTGCGTTAGTGCTGGTATGATCGCACCCGCTAGGTAATGCGCGCCCAACCTAGTTATGGCGCCTCCCGCGGCCGGCGTTCCATCTCGCCTTCTTTGCGGCGGCCGACGCGCCACGGTAGTACCTCAGGTTCGGCCGCGGGGGACTCTCCCTCCGTTGTCCTCACACGTACGGACGGAATTACTGCGCTACGCGGGACCCAGCCCCAGCCCGGGTCTCGGCGTCGAGAAATCAAAACGTTATAGCCTACCCGACGGGTAAAGTAGGGCCGGGGCGTCTGAAAGTAAGGACAGAACGCTCAAGCCCGGGGGCAAAAAGAGGGGTGCAACACGAGGACTTCCCAGCGGTGCAACACTTACGGACGGAATTACTCTCGAACGCGCTACGTAGGACCCAGCCCCAGCACCGGTCTCGGCGTCGAGAAATCGAAAAGGAATGCCTACCCTACGGGTAAAATAGGGCCGAGAGATGGGATCCGGTGCGTTCGTGCTGGTATGATCGCACCCGCTAGGGAATGCCCGCCCAAGCTAGTTACGCCGCCTCCCACGGCCGGCGTTCCATCTCGTCTTCTTCGCGGCGGCCGACCGCCACGGCAGTACGTCAGGTTCGGCCGCGGGGGACTCTCCTTCCGTTGTCCTCACACTTACGGACGGAATTACTGCGCTACGCGGGACCCAGCCCCAGCCCGGGTCTCGGCGTCGAGAAATCAAAAGGTTATTCCTACCCTACGGGTAAAATAGGGCCGAGGCGTCTGAAAGTAAGAAACATAACGCTCAAGCCCGGGGGCAAAAAAGAGGGGTGCAACACGAGGACTTCCCAGGGGGTCACCCATCCTAGTACTACTCTCGCCCAAGCACGCTTAACTTCGGAGTTCTGATGGGATCCGGTGCGTTAGTGCTGGTATGATCGCACCCGCTAGGTAATGCGCGCCCAACCTAGTTATGGCGCCTCCCGCGGCCGGCGTTCCATCTCGCCTTCTTTGCGGCGGCCGACGCGCCACGGTAGTACCTCAGGTTCGGCCGCGGGGGACTCTCCCTCCGTTGTCCTCACACGTACGGACGGAATTACTGCGCTACGCGGGACCCAGCCCCAGCCCGGGTCTCGGCGTCGAGAAATCAAAACGTTATAGCCTACCCGACGGGTAAAGTAGGGCCGGGGCGTCTGAAAGTAAGGACAGAACGCTCAAGCCCGGGGGCAAAAAGAGGGGTGCAACACGAGGACTTCCCAGCGGTGCAACACTTACGGACGGAATTACTCTCGAACGCGCTACGTAGGACCCAGCCCCAGCACCGGTCTCGGCGTCGAGAAATCGAAAAGGAATGCCTACCCTACGGGTAAAATAGGGCCGAGAGATGGGATCCGGTGCGTTCGTGCTGGTATGATCGCACCCGCTAGGGAATGCCCGCCCAAGCTAGTTACGCCGCCTCCCACGGCCGGCGTTCCATCTCGTCTTCTTCGCGGCGGCCGACCGCCACGGCAGTACGTCAGGTTCGGCCGCGGGGGACTCTCCTTCCGTTGTCCTCACACTTACGGACGGAATTACTGCGCTACGCGGGACCCAGCCCCAGCCCGGGTCTCGGCGTCGAGAAATCAAAAGGTTATTCCTACCCTACGGGTAAAATAGGGCCGAGGCGTCTGAAAGTAAGAAACATAACGCTCAAGCCCGGGGGCAAAAAAGAGGGGTGCAACACGAGGACTTCCCAGGGGGTCACCCATCCTAGTACTACTCTCGCCCAAGCACGCTTAACTTCGGAGTTCTGATGGGATCCGGTGCGTTAGTGCTGGTATGATCGCACCCGCTAGGTAATGCGCGCCCAACCTAGTTATGGCGCCTCCCGCGGCCGGCGTTCCATCTCGCCTTCTTTGCGGCGGCCGACGCGCCACGGTAGTACCTCAGGTTCGGCCGCGGGGGACTCTCCCTCCGTTGTCCTCACACGTACGGACGGAATTACTGCGCTACGCGGGACCCAGCCCCAGCCCGGGTCTCGGCGTCGAGAAATCAAAACGTTATAGCCTACCCGACGGGTAAAGTAGGGCCGGGGCGTCTGAAAGTAAGGACAGAACGCTCAAGCCCGGGGGCAAAAAGAGGGGTGCAACACGAGGACTTCCCAGCGGTGCAACACTTACGGACGGAATTACTCTCGAACGCGCTACGTAGGACCCAGCCCCAGCACCGGTCTCGGCGTCGAGAAATCGAAAAGGAATGCCTACCCTACGGGTAAAATAGGGCCGAGAGATGGGATCCGGTGCGTTCGTGCTGGTATGATCGCACCCGCTAGGGAATGCCCGCCCAAGCTAGTTACGCCGCCTCCCACGGCCGGCGTTCCATCTCGTCTTCTTCGCGGCGGCCGACCGCCACGGCAGTACGTCAGGTTCGGCCGCGGGGGACTCTCCTTCCGTTGTCCTCACACTTACGGACGGAATTACTGCGCTACGCGGGACCCAGCCCCAGCCCGGGTCTCGGCGTCGAGAAATCAAAAGGTTATTCCTACCCTACGGGTAAAATAGGGCCGAGGCGTCTGAAAGTAAGAAACATAACGCTCAAGCCCGGGGGCAAAAAAGAGGGGTGCAACACGAGGACTTCCCAGGGGGTCACCCATCCTAGTACTACTCTCGCCCAAGCACGCTTAACTTCGGAGTTCTGATGGGATCCGGTGCGTTAGTGCTGGTATGATCGCACCCGCTAGGTAATGCGCGCCCAACCTAGTTATGGCGCCTCCCGCGGCCGGCGTTCCATCTCGCCTTCTTTGCGGCGGCCGACGCGCCACGGTAGTACCTCAGGTTCGGCCGCGGGGGACTCTCCCTCCGTTGTCCTCACACGTACGGACGGAATTACTGCGCTACGCGGGACCCAGCCCCAGCCCGGGTCTCGGCGTCGAGAAATCAAAACGTTATAGCCTACCCGACGGGTAAAGTAGGGCCGGGGCGTCTGAAAGTAAGGACAGAACGCTCAAGCCCGGGGGCAAAAAGAGGGGTGCAACACGAGGACTTCCCAGCGGTGCAACACTTACGGACGGAATTACTCTCGAACGCGCTACGTAGGACCCAGCCCCAGCACCGGTCTCGGCGTCGAGAAATCGAAAAGGAATGCCTACCCTACGGGTAAAATAGGGCCGAGAGATGGGATCCGGTGCGTTCGTGCTGGTATGATCGCACCCGCTAGGGAATGCCCGCCCAAGCTAGTTACGCCGCCTCCCACGGCCGGCGTTCCATCTCGTCTTCTTCGCGGCGGCCGACCGCCACGGCAGTACGTCAGGTTCGGCCGCGGGGGACTCTCCTTCCGTTGTCCTCACACTTACGGACGGAATTACTGCGCTACGCGGGACCCAGCCCCAGCCCGGGTCTCGGCGTCGAGAAATCAAAAGGTTATTCCTACCCTACGGGTAAAATAGGGCCGAGGCGTCTGAAAGTAAGAAACATAACGCTCAAGCCCGGGGGCAAAAAAGAGGGGTGCAACACGAGGACTTCCCAGGGGGTCACCCATCCTAGTACTACTCTCGCCCAAGCACGCTTAACTTCGGAGTTCTGATGGGATCCGGTGCGTTAGTGCTGGTATGATCGCACCCGCTAGGTAATGCGCGCCCAACCTAGTTATGGCGCCTCCCGCGGCCGGCGTTCCATCTCGCCTTCTTTGCGGCGGCCGACGCGCCACGGTAGTACCTCAGGTTCGGCCGCGGGGGACTCTCCCTCCGTTGTCCTCACACGTACGGACGGAATTACTGCGCTACGCGGGACCCAGCCCCAGCCCGGGTCTCGGCGTCGAGAAATCAAAACGTTATAGCCTACCCGACGGGTAAAGTAGGGCCGGGGCGTCTGAAAGTAAGGACAGAACGCTCAAGCCCGGGGGCAAAAAGAGGGGTGCAACACGAGGACTTCCCAGCGGTGCAACACTTACGGACGGAATTACTCTCGAACGCGCTACGTAGGACCCAGCCCCAGCACCGGTCTCGGCGTCGAGAAATCGAAAAGGAATGCCTACCCTACGGGTAAAATAGGGCCGAGAGATGGGATCCGGTGCGTTCGTGCTGGTATGATCGCACCCGCTAGGGAATGCCCGCCCAAGCTAGTTACGCCGCCTCCCACGGCCGGCGTTCCATCTCGTCTTCTTCGCGGCGGCCGACCGCCACGGCAGTACGTCAGGTTCGGCCGCGGGGGACTCTCCTTCCGTTGTCCTCACACTTACGGACGGAATTACTGCGCTACGCGGGACCCAGCCCCAGCCCGGGTCTCGGCGTCGAGAAATCAAAAGGTTATTCCTACCCTACGGGTAAAATAGGGCCGAGGCGTCTGAAAGTAAGAAACATAACGCTCAAGCCCGGGGGCAAAAAAGAGGGGTGCAACACGAGGACTTCCCAGGGGGTCACCCATCCTAGTACTACTCTCGCCCAAGCACGCTTAACTTCGGAGTTCTGATGGGATCCGGTGCGTTAGTGCTGGTATGATCGCACCCGCTAGGTAATGCGCGCCCAACCTAGTTATGGCGCCTCCCGCGGCCGGCGTTCCATCTCGCCTTCTTTGCGGCGGCCGACGCGCCACGGTAGTACCTCAGGTTCGGCCGCGGGGGACTCTCCCTCCGTTGTCCTCACACGTACGGACGGAATTACTGCGCTACGCGGGACCCAGCCCCAGCCCGGGTCTCGGCGTCGAGAAATCAAAACGTTATAGCCTACCCGACGGGTAAAGTAGGGCCGGGGCGTCTGAAAGTAAGGACAGAACGCTCAAGCCCGGGGGCAAAAAGAGGGGTGCAACACGAGGACTTCCCAGCGGTGCAACACTTACGGACGGAATTACTCTCGAACGCGCTACGTAGGACCCAGCCCCAGCACCGGTCTCGGCGTCGAGAAATCGAAAAGGAATGCCTACCCTACGGGTAAAATAGGGCCGAGAGATGGGATCCGGTGCGTTCGTGCTGGTATGATCGCACCCGCTAGGGAATGCCCGCCCAAGCTAGTTACGCCGCCTCCCACGGCCGGCGTTCCATCTCGTCTTCTTCGCGGCGGCCGACCGCCACGGCAGTACGTCAGGTTCGGCCGCGGGGGACTCTCCTTCCGTTGTCCTCACACTTACGGACGGAATTACTGCGCTACGCGGGACCCAGCCCCAGCCCGGGTCTCGGCGTCGAGAAATCAAAAGGTTATTCCTACCCTACGGGTAAAATAGGGCCGAGGCGTCTGAAAGTAAGAAACATAACGCTCAAGCCCGGGGGCAAAAAAGAGGGGTGCAACACGAGGACTTCCCAGGGGGTCACCCATCCTAGTACTACTCTCGCCCAAGCACGCTTAACTTCGGAGTTCTGATGGGATCCGGTGCGTTAGTGCTGGTATGATCGCACCCGCTAGGTAATGCGCGCCCAACCTAGTTATGGCGCCTCCCGCGGCCGGCGTTCCATCTCGCCTTCTTTGCGGCGGCCGACGCGCCACGGTAGTACCTCAGGTTCGGCCGCGGGGGACTCTCCCTCCGTTGTCCTCACACGTACGGACGGAATTACTGCGCTACGCGGGACCCAGCCCCAGCCCGGGTCTCGGCGTCGAGAAATCAAAACGTTATAGCCTACCCGACGGGTAAAGTAGGGCCGGGGCGTCTGAAAGTAAGGACAGAACGCTCAAGCCCGGGGGCAAAAAGAGGGGTGCAACACGAGGACTTCCCAGCGGTGCAACACTTACGGACGGAATTACTCTCGAACGCGCTACGTAGGACCCAGCCCCAGCACCGGTCTCGGCGTCGAGAAATCGAAAAGGAATGCCTACCCTACGGGTAAAATAGGGCCGAGAGATGGGATCCGGTGCGTTCGTGCTGGTATGATCGCACCCGCTAGGGAATGCCCGCCCAAGCTAGTTACGCCGCCTCCCACGGCCGGCGTTCCATCTCGTCTTCTTCGCGGCGGCCGACCGCCACGGCAGTACGTCAGGTTCGGCCGCGGGGGACTCTCCTTCCGTTGTCCTCACACTTACGGACGGAATTACTGCGCTACGCGGGACCCAGCCCCAGCCCGGGTCTCGGCGTCGAGAAATCAAAAGGTTATTCCTACCCTACGGGTAAAATAGGGCCGAGGCGTCTGAAAGTAAGAAACATAACGCTCAAGCCCGGGGGCAAAAAAGAGGGGTGCAACACGAGGACTTCCCAGGGGGTCACCCATCCTAGTACTACTCTCGCCCAAGCACGCTTAACTTCGGAGTTCTGATGGGATCCGGTGCGTTAGTGCTGGTATGATCGCACCCGCTAGGTAATGCGCGCCCAACCTAGTTATGGCGCCTCCCGCGGCCGGCGTTCCATCTCGCCTTCTTTGCGGCGGCCGACGCGCCACGGTAGTACCTCAGGTTCGGCCGCGGGGGACTCTCCCTCCGTTGTCCTCACACGTACGGACGGAATTACTGCGCTACGCGGGACCCAGCCCCAGCCCGGGTCTCGGCGTCGAGAAATCAAAACGTTATAGCCTACCCGACGGGTAAAGTAGGGCCGGGGCGTCTGAAAGTAAGGACAGAACGCTCAAGCCCGGGGGCAAAAAGAGGGGTGCAACACGAGGACTTCCCAGCGGTGCAACACTTACGGACGGAATTACTCTCGAACGCGCTACGTAGGACCCAGCCCCAGCACCGGTCTCGGCGTCGAGAAATCGAAAAGGAATGCCTACCCTACGGGTAAAATAGGGCCGAGAGATGGGATCCGGTGCGTTCGTGCTGGTATGATCGCACCCGCTAGGGAATGCCCGCCCAAGCTAGTTACGCCGCCTCCCACGGCCGGCGTTCCATCTCGTCTTCTTCGCGGCGGCCGACCGCCACGGCAGTACGTCAGGTTCGGCCGCGGGGGACTCTCCTTCCGTTGTCCTCACACTTACGGACGGAATTACTGCGCTACGCGGGACCCAGCCCCAGCCCGGGTCTCGGCGTCGAGAAATCAAAAGGTTATTCCTACCCTACGGGTAAAATAGGGCCGAGGCGTCTGAAAGTAAGAAACATAACGCTCAAGCCCGGGGGCAAAAAAGAGGGGTGCAACACGAGGACTTCCCAGGGGGTCACCCATCCTAGTACTACTCTCGCCCAAGCACGCTTAACTTCGGAGTTCTGATGGGATCCGGTGCGTTAGTGCTGGTATGATCGCACCCGCTAGGTAATGCGCGCCCAACCTAGTTATGGCGCCTCCCGCGGCCGGCGTTCCATCTCGCCTTCTTTGCGGCGGCCGACGCGCCACGGTAGTACCTCAGGTTCGGCCGCGGGGGACTCTCCCTCCGTTGTCCTCACACGTACGGACGGAATTACTGCGCTACGCGGGACCCAGCCCCAGCCCGGGTCTCGGCGTCGAGAAATCAAAACGTTATAGCCTACCCGACGGGTAAAGTAGGGCCGGGGCGTCTGAAAGTAAGGACAGAACGCTCAAGCCCGGGGGCAAAAAGAGGGGTGCAACACGAGGACTTCCCAGCGGTGCAACACTTACGGACGGAATTACTCTCGAACGCGCTACGTAGGACCCAGCCCCAGCACCGGTCTCGGCGTCGAGAAATCGAAAAGGAATGCCTACCCTACGGGTAAAATAGGGCCGAGAGATGGGATCCGGTGCGTTCGTGCTGGTATGATCGCACCCGCTAGGGAATGCCCGCCCAAGCTAGTTACGCCGCCTCCCACGGCCGGCGTTCCATCTCGTCTTCTTCGCGGCGGCCGACCGCCACGGCAGTACGTCAGGTTCGGCCGCGGGGGACTCTCCTTCCGTTGTCCTCACACTTACGGACGGAATTACTGCGCTACGCGGGACCCAGCCCCAGCCCGGGTCTCGGCGTCGAGAAATCAAAAGGTTATTCCTACCCTACGGGTAAAATAGGGCCGAGGCGTCTGAAAGTAAGAAACATAACGCTCAAGCCCGGGGGCAAAAAAGAGGGGTGCAACACGAGGACTTCCCAGGGGGTCACCCATCCTAGTACTACTCTCGCCCAAGCACGCTTAACTTCGGAGTTCTGATGGGATCCGGTGCGTTAGTGCTGGTATGATCGCACCCGCTAGGTAATGCGCGCCCAACCTAGTTATGGCGCCTCCCGCGGCCGGCGTTCCATCTCGCCTTCTTTGCGGCGGCCGACGCGCCACGGTAGTACCTCAGGTTCGGCCGCGGGGGACTCTCCCTCCGTTGTCCTCACACGTACGGACGGAATTACTGCGCTACGCGGGACCCAGCCCCAGCCCGGGTCTCGGCGTCGAGAAATCAAAACGTTATAGCCTACCCGACGGGTAAAGTAGGGCCGGGGCGTCTGAAAGTAAGGACAGAACGCTCAAGCCCGGGGGCAAAAAGAGGGGTGCAACACGAGGACTTCCCAGCGGTGCAACACTTACGGACGGAATTACTCTCGAACGCGCTACGTAGGACCCAGCCCCAGCACCGGTCTCGGCGTCGAGAAATCGAAAAGGAATGCCTACCCTACGGGTAAAATAGGGCCGAGAGATGGGATCCGGTGCGTTCGTGCTGGTATGATCGCACCCGCTAGGGAATGCCCGCCCAAGCTAGTTACGCCGCCTCCCACGGCCGGCGTTCCATCTCGTCTTCTTCGCGGCGGCCGACCGCCACGGCAGTACGTCAGGTTCGGCCGCGGGGGACTCTCCTTCCGTTGTCCTCACACTTACGGACGGAATTACTGCGCTACGCGGGACCCAGCCCCAGCCCGGGTCTCGGCGTCGAGAAATCAAAAGGTTATTCCTACCCTACGGGTAAAATAGGGCCGAGGCGTCTGAAAGTAAGAAACATAACGCTCAAGCCCGGGGGCAAAAAAGAGGGGTGCAACACGAGGACTTCCCAGGGGGTCACCCATCCTAGTACTACTCTCGCCCAAGCACGCTTAACTTCGGAGTTCTGATGGGATCCGGTGCGTTAGTGCTGGT
The DNA here is from genome assembly GCF_009805555.1 of Andrographis paniculata. Classification (NCBI taxonomy): domain Eukaryota; kingdom Viridiplantae; phylum Streptophyta; class Magnoliopsida; order Lamiales; family Acanthaceae; genus Andrographis; species Andrographis paniculata. The sequence goes on along the minus strand of NW_026137493.1, from coordinate 22,520 downwards.
ATGATCGCACCCGCTAGGTAATGCGCGCCCAACCTAGTTATGGCGCCTCCCGCGGCCGGCGTTCCATCTCGCCTTCTTTGCGGCGGCCGACGCGCCACGGTAGTACCTCAGGTTCGGCCGCGGGGGACTCTCCCTCCGTTGTCCTCACACGTACGGACGGAATTACTGCGCTACGCGGGACCCAGCCCCAGCCCGGGTCTCGGCGTCGAGAAATCAAAACGTTATAGCCTACCCGACGGGTAAAGTAGGGCCGGGGCGTCTGAAAGTAAGGACAGAACGCTCAAGCCCGGGGGCAAAAAGAGGGGTGCAACACGAGGACTTCCCAGCGGTGCAACACTTACGGACGGAATTACTCTCGAACGCGCTACGTAGGACCCAGCCCCAGCACCGGTCTCGGCGTCGAGAAATCGAAAAGGAATGCCTACCCTACGGGTAAAATAGGGCCGAGAGATGGGATCCGGTGCGTTCGTGCTGGTATGATCGCACCCGCTAGGGAATGCCCGCCCAAGCTAGTTACGCCGCCTCCCACGGCCGGCGTTCCATCTCGTCTTCTTCGCGGCGGCCGACCGCCACGGCAGTACGTCAGGTTCGGCCGCGGGGGACTCTCCTTCCGTTGTCCTCACACTTACGGACGGAATTACTGCGCTACGCGGGACCCAGCCCCAGCCCGGGTCTCGGCGTCGAGAAATCAAAAGGTTATTCCTACCCTACGGGTAAAATAGGGCCGAGGCGTCTGAAAGTAAGAAACATAACGCTCAAGCCCGGGGGCAAAAAAGAGGGGTGCAACACGAGGACTTCCCAGGGGGTCACCCATCCTAGTACTACTCTCGCCCAAGCACGCTTAACTTCGGAGTTCTGATGGGATCCGGTGCGTTAGTGCTGGTATGATCGCACCCGCTAGGTAATGCGCGCCCAACCTAGTTATGGCGCCTCCCGCGGCCGGCGTTCCATCTCGCCTTCTTTGCGGCGGCCGACGCGCCACGGTAGTACCTCAGGTTCGGCCGCGGGGGACTCTCCCTCCGTTGTCCTCACACGTACGGACGGAATTACTGCGCTACGCGGGACCCAGCCCCAGCCCGGGTCTCGGCGTCGAGAAATCAAAACGTTATAGCCTACCCGACGGGTAAAGTAGGGCCGGGGCGTCTGAAAGTAAGGACAGAACGCTCAAGCCCGGGGGCAAAAAGAGGGGTGCAACACGAGGACTTCCCAGCGGTGCAACACTTACGGACGGAATTACTCTCGAACGCGCTACGTAGGACCCAGCCCCAGCACCGGTCTCGGCGTCGAGAAATCGAAAAGGAATGCCTACCCTACGGGTAAAATAGGGCCGAGAGATGGGATCCGGTGCGTTCGTGCTGGTATGATCGCACCCGCTAGGGAATGCCCGCCCAAGCTAGTTACGCCGCCTCCCACGGCCGGCGTTCCATCTCGTCTTCTTCGCGGCGGCCGACCGCCACGGCAGTACGTCAGGTTCGGCCGCGGGGGACTCTCCTTCCGTTGTCCTCACACTTACGGACGGAATTACTGCGCTACGCGGGACCCAGCCCCAGCCCGGGTCTCGGCGTCGAGAAATCAAAAGGTTATTCCTACCCTACGGGTAAAATAGGGCCGAGGCGTCTGAAAGTAAGAAACATAACGCTCAAGCCCGGGGGCAAAAAAGAGGGGTGCAACACGAGGACTTCCCAGGGGGTCACCCATCCTAGTACTACTCTCGCCCAAGCACGCTTAACTTCGGAGTTCTGATGGGATCCGGTGCGTTAGTGCTGGTATGATCGCACCCGCTAGGTAATGCGCGCCCAACCTAGTTATGGCGCCTCCCGCGGCCGGCGTTCCATCTCGCCTTCTTTGCGGCGGCCGACGCGCCACGGTAGTACCTCAGGTTCGGCCGCGGGGGACTCTCCCTCCGTTGTCCTCACACGTACGGACGGAATTACTGCGCTACGCGGGACCCAGCCCCAGCCCGGGTCTCGGCGTCGAGAAATCAAAACGTTATAGCCTACCCGACGGGTAAAGTAGGGCCGGGGCGTCTGAAAGTAAGGACAGAACGCTCAAGCCCGGGGGCAAAAAGAGGGGTGCAACACGAGGACTTCCCAGCGGTGCAACACTTACGGACGGAATTACTCTCGAACGCGCTACGTAGGACCCAGCCCCAGCACCGGTCTCGGCGTCGAGAAATCGAAAAGGAATGCCTACCCTACGGGTAAAATAGGGCCGAGAGATGGGATCCGGTGCGTTCGTGCTGGTATGATCGCACCCGCTAGGGAATGCCCGCCCAAGCTAGTTACGCCGCCTCCCACGGCCGGCGTTCCATCTCGTCTTCTTCGCGGCGGCCGACCGCCACGGCAGTACGTCAGGTTCGGCCGCGGGGGACTCTCCTTCCGTTGTCCTCACACTTACGGACGGAATTACTGCGCTACGCGGGACCCAGCCCCAGCCCGGGTCTCGGCGTCGAGAAATCAAAAGGTTATTCCTACCCTACGGGTAAAATAGGGCCGAGGCGTCTGAAAGTAAGAAACATAACGCTCAAGCCCGGGGGCAAAAAAGAGGGGTGCAACACGAGGACTTCCCAGGGGGTCACCCATCCTAGTACTACTCTCGCCCAAGCACGCTTAACTTCGGAGTTCTGATGGGATCCGGTGCGTTAGTGCTGGTATGATCGCACCCGCTAGGTAATGCGCGCCCAACCTAGTTATGGCGCCTCCCGCGGCCGGCGTTCCATCTCGCCTTCTTTGCGGCGGCCGACGCGCCACGGTAGTACCTCAGGTTCGGCCGCGGGGGACTCTCCCTCCGTTGTCCTCACACGTACGGACGGAATTACTGCGCTACGCGGGACCCAGCCCCAGCCCGGGTCTCGGCGTCGAGAAATCAAAACGTTATAGCCTACCCGACGGGTAAAGTAGGGCCGGGGCGTCTGAAAGTAAGGACAGAACGCTCAAGCCCGGGGGCAAAAAGAGGGGTGCAACACGAGGACTTCCCAGCGGTGCAACACTTACGGACGGAATTACTCTCGAACGCGCTACGTAGGACCCAGCCCCAGCACCGGTCTCGGCGTCGAGAAATCGAAAAGGAATGCCTACCCTACGGGTAAAATAGGGCCGAGAGATGGGATCCGGTGCGTTCGTGCTGGTATGATCGCACCCGCTAGGGAATGCCCGCCCAAGCTAGTTACGCCGCCTCCCACGGCCGGCGTTCCATCTCGTCTTCTTCGCGGCGGCCGACCGCCACGGCAGTACGTCAGGTTCGGCCGCGGGGGACTCTCCTTCCGTTGTCCTCACACTTACGGACGGAATTACTGCGCTACGCGGGACCCAGCCCCAGCCCGGGTCTCGGCGTCGAGAAATCAAAAGGTTATTCCTACCCTACGGGTAAAATAGGGCCGAGGCGTCTGAAAGTAAGAAACATAACGCTCAAGCCCGGGGGCAAAAAAGAGGGGTGCAACACGAGGACTTCCCAGGGGGTCACCCATCCTAGTACTACTCTCGCCCAAGCACGCTTAACTTCGGAGTTCTGATGGGATCCGGTGCGTTAGTGCTGGTATGATCGCACCCGCTAGGTAATGCGCGCCCAACCTAGTTATGGCGCCTCCCGCGGCCGGCGTTCCATCTCGCCTTCTTTGCGGCGGCCGACGCGCCACGGTAGTACCTCAGGTTCGGCCGCGGGGGACTCTCCCTCCGTTGTCCTCACACGTACGGACGGAATTACTGCGCTACGCGGGACCCAGCCCCAGCCCGGGTCTCGGCGTCGAGAAATCAAAACGTTATAGCCTACCCGACGGGTAAAGTAGGGCCGGGGCGTCTGAAAGTAAGGACAGAACGCTCAAGCCCGGGGGCAAAAAGAGGGGTGCAACACGAGGACTTCCCAGCGGTGCAACACTTACGGACGGAATTACTCTCGAACGCGCTACGTAGGACCCAGCCCCAGCACCGGTCTCGGCGTCGAGAAATCGAAAAGGAATGCCTACCCTACGGGTAAAATAGGGCCGAGAGATGGGATCCGGTGCGTTCGTGCTGGTATGATCGCACCCGCTAGGGAATGCCCGCCCAAGCTAGTTACGCCGCCTCCCACGGCCGGCGTTCCATCTCGTCTTCTTCGCGGCGGCCGACCGCCACGGCAGTACGTCAGGTTCGGCCGCGGGGGACTCTCCTTCCGTTGTCCTCACACTTACGGACGGAATTACTGCGCTACGCGGGACCCAGCCCCAGCCCGGGTCTCGGCGTCGAGAAATCAAAAGGTTATTCCTACCCTACGGGTAAAATAGGGCCGAGGCGTCTGAAAGTAAGAAACATAACGCTCAAGCCCGGGGGCAAAAAAGAGGGGTGCAACACGAGGACTTCCCAGGGGGTCACCCATCCTAGTACTACTCTCGCCCAAGCACGCTTAACTTCGGAGTTCTGATGGGATCCGGTGCGTTAGTGCTGGTATGATCGCACCCGCTAGGTAATGCGCGCCCAACCTAGTTATGGCGCCTCCCGCGGCCGGCGTTCCATCTCGCCTTCTTTGCGGCGGCCGACGCGCCACGGTAGTACCTCAGGTTCGGCCGCGGGGGACTCTCCCTCCGTTGTCCTCACACGTACGGACGGAATTACTGCGCTACGCGGGACCCAGCCCCAGCCCGGGTCTCGGCGTCGAGAAATCAAAACGTTATAGCCTACCCGACGGGTAAAGTAGGGCCGGGGCGTCTGAAAGTAAGGACAGAACGCTCAAGCCCGGGGGCAAAAAGAGGGGTGCAACACGAGGACTTCCCAGCGGTGCAACACTTACGGACGGAATTACTCTCGAACGCGCTACGTAGGACCCAGCCCCAGCACCGGTCTCGGCGTCGAGAAATCGAAAAGGAATGCCTACCCTACGGGTAAAATAGGGCCGAGAGATGGGATCCGGTGCGTTCGTGCTGGTATGATCGCACCCGCTAGGGAATGCCCGCCCAAGCTAGTTACGCCGCCTCCCACGGCCGGCGTTCCATCTCGTCTTCTTCGCGGCGGCCGACCGCCACGGCAGTACGTCAGGTTCGGCCGCGGGGGACTCTCCTTCCGTTGTCCTCACACTTACGGACGGAATTACTGCGCTACGCGGGACCCAGCCCCAGCCCGGGTCTCGGCGTCGAGAAATCAAAAGGTTATTCCTACCCTACGGGTAAAATAGGGCCGAGGCGTCTGAAAGTAAGAAACATAACGCTCAAGCCCGGGGGCAAAAAAGAGGGGTGCAACACGAGGACTTCCCAGGGGGTCACCCATCCTAGTACTACTCTCGCCCAAGCACGCTTAACTTCGGAGTTCTGATGGGATCCGGTGCGTTAGTGCTGGTATGATCGCACCCGCTAGGTAATGCGCGCCCAACCTAGTTATGGCGCCTCCCGCGGCCGGCGTTCCATCTCGCCTTCTTTGCGGCGGCCGACGCGCCACGGTAGTACCTCAGGTTCGGCCGCGGGGGACTCTCCCTCCGTTGTCCTCACACGTACGGACGGAATTACTGCGCTACGCGGGACCCAGCCCCAGCCCGGGTCTCGGCGTCGAGAAATCAAAACGTTATAGCCTACCCGACGGGTAAAGTAGGGCCGGGGCGTCTGAAAGTAAGGACAGAACGCTCAAGCCCGGGGGCAAAAAGAGGGGTGCAACACGAGGACTTCCCAGCGGTGCAACACTTACGGACGGAATTACTCTCGAACGCGCTACGTAGGACCCAGCCCCAGCACCGGTCTCGGCGTCGAGAAATCGAAAAGGAATGCCTACCCTACGGGTAAAATAGGGCCGAGAGATGGGATCCGGTGCGTTCGTGCTGGTATGATCGCACCCGCTAGGGAATGCCCGCCCAAGCTAGTTACGCCGCCTCCCACGGCCGGCGTTCCATCTCGTCTTCTTCGCGGCGGCCGACCGCCACGGCAGTACGTCAGGTTCGGCCGCGGGGGACTCTCCTTCCGTTGTCCTCACACTTACGGACGGAATTACTGCGCTACGCGGGACCCAGCCCCAGCCCGGGTCTCGGCGTCGAGAAATCAAAAGGTTATTCCTACCCTACGGGTAAAATAGGGCCGAGGCGTCTGAAAGTAAGAAACATAACGCTCAAGCCCGGGGGCAAAAAAGAGGGGTGCAACACGAGGACTTCCCAGGGGGTCACCCATCCTAGTACTACTCTCGCCCAAGCACGCTTAACTTCGGAGTTCTGATGGGATCCGGTGCGTTAGTGCTGGTATGATCGCACCCGCTAGGTAATGCGCGCCCAACCTAGTTATGGCGCCTCCCGCGGCCGGCGTTCCATCTCGCCTTCTTTGCGGCGGCCGACGCGCCACGGTAGTACCTCAGGTTCGGCCGCGGGGGACTCTCCCTCCGTTGTCCTCACACGTACGGACGGAATTACTGCGCTACGCGGGACCCAGCCCCAGCCCGGGTCTCGGCGTCGAGAAATCAAAACGTTATAGCCTACCCGACGGGTAAAGTAGGGCCGGGGCGTCTGAAAGTAAGGACAGAACGCTCAAGCCCGGGGGCAAAAAGAGGGGTGCAACACGAGGACTTCCCAGCGGTGCAACACTTACGGACGGAATTACTCTCGAACGCGCTACGTAGGACCCAGCCCCAGCACCGGTCTCGGCGTCGAGAAATCGAAAAGGAATGCCTACCCTACGGGTAAAATAGGGCCGAGAGATGGGATCCGGTGCGTTCGTGCTGGTATGATCGCACCCGCTAGGGAATGCCCGCCCAAGCTAGTTACGCCGCCTCCCACGGCCGGCGTTCCATCTCGTCTTCTTCGCGGCGGCCGACCGCCACGGCAGTACGTCAGGTTCGGCCGCGGGGGACTCTCCTTCCGTTGTCCTCACACTTACGGACGGAATTACTGCGCTACGCGGGACCCAGCCCCAGCCCGGGTCTCGGCGTCGAGAAATCAAAAGGTTATTCCTACCCTACGGGTAAAATAGGGCCGAGGCGTCTGAAAGTAAGAAACATAACGCTCAAGCCCGGGGGCAAAAAAGAGGGGTGCAACACGAGGACTTCCCAGGGGGTCACCCATCCTAGTACTACTCTCGCCCAAGCACGCTTAACTTCGGAGTTCTGATGGGATCCGGTGCGTTAGTGCTGGTATGATCGCACCCGCTAGGTAATGCGCGCCCAACCTAGTTATGGCGCCTCCCGCGGCCGGCGTTCCATCTCGCCTTCTTTGCGGCGGCCGACGCGCCACGGTAGTACCTCAGGTTCGGCCGCGGGGGACTCTCCCTCCGTTGTCCTCACACGTACGGACGGAATTACTGCGCTACGCGGGACCCAGCCCCAGCCCGGGTCTCGGCGTCGAGAAATCAAAACGTTATAGCCTACCCGACGGGTAAAGTAGGGCCGGGGCGTCTGAAAGTAAGGACAGAACGCTCAAGCCCGGGGGCAAAAAGAGGGGTGCAACACGAGGACTTCCCAGCGGTGCAACACTTACGGACGGAATTACTCTCGAACGCGCTACGTAGGACCCAGCCCCAGCACCGGTCTCGGCGTCGAGAAATCGAAAAGGAATGCCTACCCTACGGGTAAAATAGGGCCGAGAGATGGGATCCGGTGCGTTCGTGCTGGTATGATCGCACCCGCTAGGGAATGCCCGCCCAAGCTAGTTACGCCGCCTCCCACGGCCGGCGTTCCATCTCGTCTTCTTCGCGGCGGCCGACCGCCACGGCAGTACGTCAGGTTCGGCCGCGGGGGACTCTCCTTCCGTTGTCCTCACACTTACGGACGGAATTACTGCGCTACGCGGGACCCAGCCCCAGCCCGGGTCTCGGCGTCGAGAAATCAAAAGGTTATTCCTACCCTACGGGTAAAATAGGGCCGAGGCGTCTGAAAGTAAGAAACATAACGCTCAAGCCCGGGGGCAAAAAAGAGGGGTGCAACACGAGGACTTCCCAGGGGGTCACCCATCCTAGTACTACTCTCGCCCAAGCACGCTTAACTTCGGAGTTCTGATGGGATCCGGTGCGTTAGTGCTGGTATGATCGCACCCGCTAGGTAATGCGCGCCCAACCTAGTTATGGCGCCTCCCGCGGCCGGCGTTCCATCTCGCCTTCTTTGCGGCGGCCGACGCGCCACGGTAGTACCTCAGGTTCGGCCGCGGGGGACTCTCCCTCCGTTGTCCTCACACGTACGGACGGAATTACTGCGCTACGCGGGACCCAGCCCCAGCCCGGGTCTCGGCGTCGAGAAATCAAAACGTTATAGCCTACCCGACGGGTAAAGTAGGGCCGGGGCGTCTGAAAGTAAGGACAGAACGCTCAAGCCCGGGGGCAAAAAGAGGGGTGCAACACGAGGACTTCCCAGCGGTGCAACACTTACGGACGGAATTACTCTCGAACGCGCTACGTAGGACCCAGCCCCAGCACCGGTCTCGGCGTCGAGAAATCGAAAAGGAATGCCTACCCTACGGGTAAAATAGGGCCGAGAGATGGGATCCGGTGCGTTCGTGCTGGTATGATCGCACCCGCTAGGGAATGCCCGCCCAAGCTAGTTACGCCGCCTCCCACGGCCGGCGTTCCATCTCGTCTTCTTCGCGGCGGCCGACCGCCACGGCAGTACGTCAGGTTCGGCCGCGGGGGACTCTCCTTCCGTTGTCCTCACACTTACGGACGGAATTACTGCGCTACGCGGGACCCAGCCCCAGCCCGGGTCTCGGCGTCGAGAAATCAAAAGGTTATTCCTACCCTACGGGTAAAATAGGGCCGAGGCGTCTGAAAGTAAGAAACATAACGCTCAAGCCCGGGGGCAAAAAAGAGGGGTGCAACACGAGGACTTCCCAGGGGGTCACCCATCCTAGTACTACTCTCGCCCAAGCACGCTTAACTTCGGAGTTCTGATGGGATCCGGTGCGTTAGTGCTGGTATGATCGCACCCGCTAGGTAATGCGCGCCCAACCTAGTTATGGCGCCTCCCGCGGCCGGCGTTCCATCTCGCCTTCTTTGCGGCGGCCGACGCGCCACGGTAGTACCTCAGGTTCGGCCGCGGGGGACTCTCCCTCCGTTGTCCTCACACGTACGGACGGAATTACTGCGCTACGCGGGACCCAGCCCCAGCCCGGGTCTCGGCGTCGAGAAATCAAAACGTTATAGCCTACCCGACGGGTAAAGTAGGGCCGGGGCGTCTGAAAGTAAGGACAGAACGCTCAAGCCCGGGGGCAAAAAGAGGGGTGCAACACGAGGACTTCCCAGCGGTGCAACACTTACGGACGGAATTACTCTCGAACGCGCTACGTAGGACCCAGCCCCAGCACCGGTCTCGGCGTCGAGAAATCGAAAAGGAATGCCTACCCTACGGGTAAAATAGGGCCGAGAGATGGGATCCGGTGCGTTCGTGCTGGTATGATCGCACCCGCTAGGGAATGCCCGCCCAAGCTAGTTACGCCGCCTCCCACGGCCGGCGTTCCATCTCGTCTTCTTCGCGGCGGCCGACCGCCACGGCAGTACGTCAGGTTCGGCCGCGGGGGACTCTCCTTCCGTTGTCCTCACACTTACGGACGGAATTACTGCGCTACGCGGGACCCAGCCCCAGCCCGGGTCTCGGCGTCGAGAAATCAAAAGGTTATTCCTACCCTACGGGTAAAATAGGGCCGAGGCGTCTGAAAGTAAGAAACATAACGCTCAAGCCCGGGGGCAAAAAAGAGGGGTGCAACACGAGGACTTCCCAGGGGGTCACCCATCCTAGTACTACTCTCGCCCAAGCACGCTTAACTTCGGAGTTCTGATGGGATCCGGTGCGTTAGTGCTGGTATGATCGCACCCGCTAGGTAATGCGCGCCCAACCTAGTTATGGCGCCTCCCGCGGCCGGCGTTCCATCTCGCCTTCTTTGCGGCGGCCGACGCGCCACGGTAGTACCTCAGGTTCGGCCGCGGGGGACTCTCCCTCCGTTGTCCTCACACGTACGGACGGAATTACTGCGCTACGCGGGACCCAGCCCCAGCCCGGGTCTCGGCGTCGAGAAATCAAAACGTTATAGCCTACCCGACGGGTAAAGTAGGGCCGGGGCGTCTGAAAGTAAGGACAGAACGCTCAAGCCCGGGGGCAAAAAGAGGGGTGCAACACGAGGACTTCCCAGCGGTGCAACACTTACGGACGGAATTACTCTCGAACGCGCTACGTAGGACCCAGCCCCAGCACCGGTCTCGGCGTCGAGAAATCGAAAAGGAATGCCTACCCTACGGGTAAAATAGGGCCGAGAGATGGGATCCGGTGCGTTCGTGCTGGTATGATCGCACCCGCTAGGGAATGCCCGCCCAAGCTAGTTACGCCGCCTCCCACGGCCGGCGTTCCATCTCGTCTTCTTCGCGGCGGCCGACCGCCACGGCAGTACGTCAGGTTCGGCCGCGGGGGACTCTCCTTCCGTTGTCCTCACACTTACGGACGGAATTACTGCGCTACGCGGGACCCAGCCCCAGCCCGGGTCTCGGCGTCGAGAAATCAAAAGGTTATTCCTACCCTACGGGTAAAATAGGGCCGAGGCGTCTGAAAGTAAGAAACATAACGCTCAAGCCCGGGGGCAAAAAAGAGGGGTGCAACACGAGGACTTCCCAGGGGGTCACCCATCCTAGTACTACTCTCGCCCAAGCACGCTTAACTTCGGAGTTCTGATGGGATCCGGTGCGTTAGTGCTGGTATGATCGCACCCGCTAGGTAATGCGCGCCCAACCTAGTTATGGCGCCTCCCGCGGCCGGCGTTCCATCTCGCCTTCTTTGCGGCGGCCGACGCGCCACGGTAGTACCTCAGGTTCGGCCGCGGGGGACTCTCCCTCCGTTGTCCTCACACGTACGGACGGAATTACTGCGCTACGCGGGACCCAGCCCCAGCCCGGGTCTCGGCGTCGAGAAATCAAAACGTTATAGCCTACCCGACGGGTAAAGTAGGGCCGGGGCGTCTGAAAGTAAGGACAGAACGCTCAAGCCCGGGGGCAAAAAGAGGGGTGCAACACGAGGACTTCCCAGCGGTGCAACACTTACGGACGGAATTACTCTCGAACGCGCTACGTAGGACCCAGCCCCAGCACCGGTCTCGGCGTCGAGAAATCGAAAAGGAATGCCTACCCTACGGGTAAAATAGGGCCGAGAGATGGGATCCGGTGCGTTCGTGCTGGTATGATCGCACCCGCTAGGGAATGCCCGCCCAAGCTAGTTACGCCGCCTCCCACGGCCGGCGTTCCATCTCGTCTTCTTCGCGGCGGCCGACCGCCACGGCAGTACGTCAGGTTCGGCCGCGGGGGACTCTCCTTCCGTTGTCCTCACACTTACGGACGGAATTACTGCGCTACGCGGGACCCAGCCCCAGCCCGGGTCTCGGCGTCGAGAAATCAAAAGGTTATTCCTACCCTACGGGTAAAATAGGGCCGAGGCGTCTGAAAGTAAGAAACATAACGCTCAAGCCCGGGGGCAAAAAAGAGGGGTGCAACACGAGGACTTCCCAGGGGGTCACCCATCCTAGTACTACTCTCGCCCAAGCACGCTTAACTTCGGAGTTCTGATGGGATCCGGTGCGTTAGTGCTGGTATGATCGCACCCGCTAGGTAATGCGCGCCCAACCTAGTTATGGCGCCTCCCGCGGCCGGCGTTCCATCTCGCCTTCTTTGCGGCGGCCGACGCGCCACGGTAGTACCTCAGGTTCGGCCGCGGGGGACTCTCCCTCCGTTGTCCTCACACGTACGGACGGAATTACTGCGCTACGCGGGACCCAGCCCCAGCCCGGGTCTCGGCGTCGAGAAATCAAAACGTTATAGCCTACCCGACGGGTAAAGTAGGGCCGGGGCGTCTGAAAGTAAGGACAGAACGCTCAAGCCCGGGGGCAAAAAGAGGGGTGCAACACGAGGACTTCCCAGCGGTGCAACACTTACGGACGGAATTACTCTCGAACGCGCTACGTAGGACCCAGCCCCAGCACCGGTCTCGGCGTCGAGAAATCGAAAAGGAATGCCTACCCTACGGGTAAAATAGGGCCGAGAGATGGGATCCGGTGCGTTCGTGCTGGTATGATCGCACCCGCTAGGGAATGCCCGCCCAAGCTAGTTACGCCGCCTCCCACGGCCGGCGTTCCATCTCGTCTTCTTCGCGGCGGCCGACCGCCACGGCAGTACGTCAGGTTCGGCCGCGGGGGACTCTCCTTCCGTTGTCCTCACACTTACGGACGGAATTACTGCGCTACGCGGGACCCAGCCCCAGCCCGGGTCTCGGCGTCGAGAAATCAAAAGGTTATTCCTACCCTACGGGTAAAATAGGGCCGAGGCGTCTGAAAGTAAGAAACATAACGCTCAAGCCCGGGGGCAAAAAAGAGGGGTGCAACACGAGGACTTCCCAGGGGGTCACCCATCCTAGTACTACTCTCGCCCAAGCACGCTTAACTTCGGAGTTCTGATGGGATCCGGTGCGTTAGTGCTGGTATGATCGCACCCGCTAGGTAATGCGCGCCCAACCTAGTTATGGCGCCTCCCGCGGCCGGCGTTCCATCTCGCCTTCTTTGCGGCGGCCGACGCGCCACGGTAGTACCTCAGGTTCGGCCGCGGGGGACTCTCCCTCCGTTGTCCTCACACGTACGGACGGAATTACTGCGCTACGCGGGACCCAGCCCCAGCCCGGGTCTCGGCGTCGAGAAATCAAAACGTTATAGCCTACCCGACGGGTAAAGTAGGGCCGGGGCGTCTGAAAGTAAGGACAGAACGCTCAAGCCCGGGGGCAAAAAGAGGGGTGCAACACGAGGACTTCCCAGCGGTGCAACACTTACGGACGGAATTACTCTCGAACGCGCTACGTAGGACCCAGCCCCAGCACCGGTCTCGGCGTCGAGAAATCGAAAAGGAATGCCTACCCTACGGGTAAAATAGGGCCGAGAGATGGGATCCGGTGCGTTCGTGCTGGTATGATCGCACCCGCTAGGGAATGCCCGCCCAAGCTAGTTACGCCGCCTCCCACGGCCGGCGTTCCATCTCGTCTTCTTCGCGGCGGCCGACCGCCACGGCAGTACGTCAGGTTCGGCCGCGGGGGACTCTCCTTCCGTTGTCCTCACACTTACGGACGGAATTACTGCGCTACGCGGGACCCAGCCCCAGCCCGGGTCTCGGCGTCGAGAAATCAAAAGGTTATTCCTACCCTACGGGTAAAATAGGGCCGAGGCGTCTGAAAGTAAGAAACATAACGCTCAAGCCCGGGGGCAAAAAAGAGGGGTGCAACACGAGGACTTCCCAGGGGGTCACCCATCCTAGTACTACTCTCGCCCAAGCACGCTTAACTTCGGAGTTCTGATGGGATCCGGTGCGTTAGTGCTGGTATGATCGCACCCGCTAGGTAATGCGCGCCCAACCTAGTTATGGCGCCTCCCGCGGCCGGCGTTCCATCTCGCCTTCTTTGCGGCGGCCGACGCGCCACGGTAGTACCTCAGGTTCGGCCGCGGGGGACTCTCCCTCCGTTGTCCTCACACGTACGGACGGAATTACTGCGCTACGCGGGACCCAGCCCCAGCCCGGGTCTCGGCGTCGAGAAATCAAAACGTTATAGCCTACCCGACGGGTAAAGTAGGGCCGGGGCGTCTGAAAGTAAGGACAGAACGCTCAAGCCCGGGGGCAAAAAGAGGGGTGCAACACGAGGACTTCCCAGCGGTGCAACACTTACGGACGGAATTACTCTCGAACGCGCTACGTAGGACCCAGCCCCAGCACCGGTCTCGGCGTCGAGAAATCGAAAAGGAATGCCTACCCTACGGGTAAAATAGGGCCGAGAGATGGGATCCGGTGCGTTCGTGCTGGTATGATCGCACCCGCTAGGGAATGCCCGCCCAAGCTAGTTACGCCGCCTCCCACGGCCGGCGTTCCATCTCGTCTTCTTCGCGGCGGCCGACCGCCACGGCAGTACGTCAGGTTCGGCCGCGGGGGACTCTCCTTCCGTTGTCCTCACACTTACGGACGGAATTACTGCGCTACGCGGGACCCAGCCCCAGCCCGGGTCTCGGCGTCGAGAAATCAAAAGGTTATTCCTACCCTACGGGTAAAATAGGGCCGAGGCGTCTGAAAGTAAGAAACATAACGCTCAAGCCCGGGGGCAAAAAAGAGGGGTGCAACACGAGGACTTCCCAGGGGGTCACCCATCCTAGTACTACTCTCGCCCAAGCACGCTTAACTTCGGAGTTCTGATGGGATCCGGTGCGTTAGTGCTGGTATGATCGCACCCGCTAGGTAATGCGCGCCCAACCTAGTTATGGCGCCTCCCGCGGCCGGCGTTCCATCTCGCCTTCTTTGCGGCGGCCGACGCGCCACGGTAGTACCTCAGGTTCGGCCGCGGGGGACTCTCCCTCCGTTGTCCTCACACGTACGGACGGAATTACTGCGCTACGCGGGACCCAGCCCCAGCCCGGGTCTCGGCGTCGAGAAATCAAAACGTTATAGCCTACCCGACGGGTAAAGTAGGGCCGGGGCGTCTGAAAGTAAGGACAGAACGCTCAAGCCCGGGGGCAAAAAGAGGGGTGCAACACGAGGACTTCCCAGCGGTGCAACACTTACGGACGGAATTACTCTCGAACGCGCTACGTAGGACCCAGCCCCAGCACCGGTCTCGGCGTCGAGAAATCGAAAAGGAATGCCTACCCTACGGGTAAAATAGGGCCGAGAGATGGGATCCGGTGCGTTCGTGCTGGTATGATCGCACCCGCTAGGGAATGCCCGCCCAAGCTAGTTACGCCGCCTCCCACGGCCGGCGTTCCATCTCGTCTTCTTCGCGGCGGCCGACCGCCACGGCAGTACGTCAGGTTCGGCCGCGGGGGACTCTCCTTCCGTTGTCCTCACACTTACGGACGGAATTACTGCGCTACGCGGGACCCAGCCCCAGCCCGGGTCTCGGCGTCGAGAAATCAAAAGGTTATTCCTACCCTACGGGTAAAATAGGGCCGAGGCGTCTGAAAGTAAGAACATAACGCTCAATCCCGGGGGCAAAAAAGAGGGGTGCAACACGAGGACTTCCCAGGGGGTCACCCATCCTAGTACTACTCTCGCCCAAGCACGCTTAACTTCGGAGTTCTGATGGGATCCGGTGCGTTAGTGCTGGTATGATCGCACCCGCTAGGTAACGTGCCACGATTTTGTGGGCTGCAATAATTGTCGTCCACCCAATATGTGTGTTGTCCTTTTGACCTGAATGGGCCGCCGTCCACACCAAAACCTTATACTAAAATTAAAATATTATAATTATAGTTATTGCTCACAGACATAACACCAATTCTATTCTTAATAATAGTTATAATAATAAATATCCTAAATATTTAGGTGTAGGATTTGAACTCATGACCAAAGGAAAAATAAGATGTATGATCCAATATACTAAATTATCTTATATTGATTATGTAATTAAGTTTATAAGGCACTTTAAAACATTTAAGTTATTTTTTCTATAATTTTAGTTCTTCATACATGAAATTAACACCAAAAGAATGTCGTTGAGTTGCTCATTCGAGAAAAGCAAATTTCCATTTCTATATATAATAATTTGAATATTTAGCGGTGACCGTAATTTACCTTCAAAATCAAATTAACTATAGAAAATGAATGTTTTTTTGAAATCTAAGGCTCGAAAATCCCCGTAGGGAATTTTCATTGCGTAGATCTTTTCGAGCTACCCAAATTCAAAAAAAATTCGTCCAAAATGGAGTTTTCTAGGAAAAGTTACGTCCTTTCAAAGTTTTATGCCAAAACCACATAATATAATGTCATGTCTATATGTAATTTAGAAGCTACCATAGATATAAATCTCACTCTCACTCTCGGTATAGAGGTGGACAGGTCAAAGGTTAGTGTAATCGAGAAGATGACAGCGCCTAAGAATGAGAAGGTTGGCCGAAGTTTCCTTGGCCACGCTGGTGTCTACAGAACATTCATTAAGGACTTCAGCAAAATCAAATAACCATTGACCGTGTTGTTGTGCAAGGAGGCTAAGTTTGACTGGACGAGCTATTGTGAAAAGGTATTCAAACTTCTGAAGGAAAAGCTTATCATTGCTCCCATAGTTTCTCCACCAGTGTCAAGCAAGCCATTCAACTGATGTTGGATGCAAGCAACTACACCGTCGGCGCTGTTCTAGGACAAAAGTCTGAGTCAAAGCTGAATGTGTAAAACAGGACTCTACACACCACTCAAAGAAATTATACTACAATTGAGAAAGAGCTGCTAGCCATTGTCTTCGCTATCGAGAAAATCAGACAATATTTGATCGGGAGCAAGACCATAGTCCATACAGATCACACAACTATAAAGTATTTGATGGAGAAGAAGGAGACAAAGACCCACTTGATTCGATGGGTGCTTCTGATTTAAGAATCAGATATAGAGATCAAGGACCGAAGAGAAAATAGAATTTTGTCACTGATCATCTGAGTAGACTGCGACGAAATGAATCTTTTCATGACGAAAACATGTACCTTATGCAAGGAAAGGAGCCATGGTTTGGAGACTTGGCTAATTTTCTGGCTACAGAACATTTTCCCGCTAAAACGTCTTCTTAGTATCGGAAAGAAGTATTTTAGGATGAGCCATATTTGTTCAACATCGGCTCTAATGGGATTATTCATTGCTGTGTAGCGGAATCAAAAGTCCCCCATGATTTTAGATCAAAGTCATGGTTCTCATGTAAGAGGGCATTTCGCGGGCCAGCGGATAGCTGCCAAAGTTTTGCAGTCAGGCTTCTATTGGCCTACCCTACAAAAAGATGTTGATACCTATGCTCAATCTTGCGACAAGTGCCAAATATTAGGGATATCTCAAAGAGAGATGATATGCCTTATACTGAAATAATGTTTGTTGATATCTTTGATATATGGGGGATAGATTTTATGGGTGCATTTCTGATTCTAATGGGAAGCTTTATATTCCCGTAGGTGTGGATTACGTAAGCAAGTGGGTTGAAGTGCAAGTGCTCCTTACTTATGATTCTCGCTCAGTTATCCGCTTCCTCAAATACACTCTATTTCAGAGATTTGGAGTTCTTAGGACCATAATTAGCGATGAAGGCAACCATTTTGTTAATAGGGCGTTGCAAGCCTGTCTGCAGCAGTAAAGTGTTCGCCAACATATGACTACTCCCTATCACCCGCAAGCAAGCAGTCAGGTGGAAGTTTTTAACAAAGATATTAAACATATCCTCTAAATCACAACCAACATGAGTCGCAAGCAAGAATTGGGCTGAGAAATTAGATGATGCACTCTGGGCTTACATAAATGCCTTCAAGACGCTTATTGGGATGTCCAAGGTATTACTGTATGATTCTAGGCTTCACTTATCCAAGGAAAATTAAAATTTCGGTGGACTGAGCCGTATATAGTTAAATAAGTTCTTCCAAGATGAGTCATAACAATCAATGATGTGAACTCTTTAAGAGAATCAAATTCCTTCCTTGTCAATGGAGGCATATGGAACCGTATAGAGAAGGGCATGTTTTACAACAACCCAAAGCGGAGATTAATCTGTTGGAGATTCAGTGAGCTCACTCTATGATAAGAATTGGAACCCAACATCCAGAATTGCCTAATCTTATATTCGTCCAAGTTTTACTACTTCCTTTAATCCCTTTCTAAGCTTAGCCCCTTATCACTTTCCTATAATAAATTACATGTGTTTGTAGTTAGACTTACTACTTTCATAGTTAGACTTGTTATTTTGTGGTTAGAATCATCGCCTGCCAGCGATGGCATTCTCGCTTTGATAGTATAGTTAATTCTGCATTCTTAGGTAGAAGTCCTGCTCGCCAGCTGACACCTTATCGCTTCTACTTAGAATAGTTTATCACCATCCTAGATTAGTTTATCGCTTTTATTAGATTAGTTTAATTTATTTCCTAGATTTGAACTTAATGCTTTATTTATGCTTTGACACAGCTCTGGATCACCCAAACCCGAACTTAGACGGACTGATTGCAACCCGGACTCATTCAAAGTTACTTGTTTGCTTAGAGGTTGTGATCCCTTGATCTTAATCAAAATATATGGTTTAGGTTAGCTTGCCACTTAAGATGTGGGCTTAGATTAATTTTTCATTTAGTCTATATGCCTTGTTTCTTTCTTGTTGAACACACAATTTAGACACGAGAAACAATTAAAGAGGGTTTACCCTAGCTACCTTTGAAGAGATTCCTTGGAGTTGGAGTGATTCCATCCGCCAAGAGGGAAAATCAATTTTTTCAGCTATGGATGCATTTGCGTGAGAGACGGAAAATGCATCGGCAGCTTCAGACAGTCCACAGATTCTCGAAAGTGTTTGCTCGAGAGAAGTGATTGCTTTTGGAATTCGATTTATCCTTTTCTTCTTTCGATTCTTCATTTGTATGTTTGAGTTACTGTTCCCGAATATATTAGATATTTTATTTTTGAGTTTGATTCATGGAGATGATCCTAATCCATGTCACGCTTTCGTAGAATAAGTTAGTTATAATGATCCTCTTAGTCTGAGTCTGACCTAAGCCACCCATCTCCCCACTTGTTTCATTCTGATTCAAGCTGGATGAGCATTTAATCGCTTGTCCAGTATTCACTACCAAAAAATGGCTATTTGTACCGGTTAAAAAACTGCTACAAATGGCCATTTTTTTGTTATAAAAAGCTATTTGTAACGATTTTGTACCATATTTTGACCGGTGCATATACTTGCTATAAAAAGTCTCTGTACCAAAATATTTTTGTTACAAAAAGTGGCCGGTCAACGCACTTCTTAATCACTTATTGTAACGGTTTTTGGAACACGAACTTTAAATTTTCGATGAATTTGAAACGGATATTTCTCGTAATAAAAGAACCGTTACATTAAATGTTCATCTATTTGTAACAACACTTGTTATGGTATAATTTTTGTTACAATAGCTTATTGTCAAAAAAACTATTTAAAACAACGTTAAAACATTTTGTAACGGTATTTGTAACGACGACAACTTCGTAAAAAAAAAATTTTATTCTTATTCTTTCAATAAAACCTGTATGATACGAAAAACACTCGCAAATGATATTACAAAATATAAGAATATTACATAAAATATCAATTGCACTAAGTACGCATTGTCTAGAAACATAACTACTTCGCAATTCGGCGTAATATATATGACAAAGCATAAAAACAAACATACAAAAAAGTAGAAAATGCAAGTTCAACCAACGAAAAGGAGGTCAGCATCAATCCACAAACAAAAGTTAATCATCATAGAATCACATGTCACACTGCCACGCCTCATGCAGCGTCAAATTGAACGTACACGGCAGTTTCGGGCGACGAACAAGCTGCAAACATAGTGCAAAAGTATATAAGAATTTAGTCGAGATGGAGCCTATCTTGATGACACAAATGTAAAACAAAAAATATAGAACAACATAAATAGAATTATAGCATGGACCCTATCTTGATGACACCCGGACCAACATCCATACAACAACACAATTATAGAACAACCAACATACATGACAATTACGGGCGATAAGTGAGCTGCCAACATTGTGCAAAATTACATAAGAATTTACTTGCAAGATGGTTAAGTTATAATTTAATAGAAAGTCTTATAAATATGATTACGTACATCTTTGAATATCCAGTCGATTGGCTTGACGCGGACAACCTCACCGAGTATTTGTGCTCTAGGTATCGTCTGTAAAATGAGCGCGGCCTCCGGAATGGTAGCAGCCATGACAAAAACCTTCACTATGTCAATGGTATCACCTACGGATATATAAAGAAAACATGTGCATATCATCGAAAATAAAAAGCAACTCACAAAATATTTAATCGCTATAAAATATTAAAGAAATTAATTCAAACATTTTAGCATATGTAAAATTGTAAAATATAGAAGACATAAATATAATTATGGCATATACCTTATCTTGATGACGCCCGGACCAACATCCGTACAACATCACAATTATAAAACAACAAGCAGTATAATCAATTTATTTGATACATATGAAAGTTGTTTGTTTAAACAACCAACTTAAACATGTATTGATTCAACAACCAAATTTTCATATTCAAGTTCTTTTGGAATAAAATAGAATAAAAAGAAATATCTACAGGTTTTAGGAAAAGGTGGTAGGATGCAATGCACAGATAAGTCTATATTTTACCCGTGGATTCCCACCCTCACATGAATAAATGATTTTTACTGATTCCATCTTCTATGATAAAATGAAATATGAAACATGGAGCAGGGCTATCTATGACTTATATTACAAATTTACAACAAATCAAAACATAACTAATCTAACTAAATTAAACTAAAGCAGACCAATTAGAGATTACAAAACAAACTTTATGATACATTATATACAAAAAAACTGAACCTAAAAAATATATTATCTAAGGCTAAAAACAATAGTAGAACACCTAAATAAAATACAAGATTGGAAGAATCTAATTTCTTAAGCTAATTAATTCTAATGGATCCACTACGTTAATATCTAAGTAACACATTCTACTACAAAACCAAATAGTTAGTAAGCTAAGAGACTAAAGTTAATTCTTAAATCTAACACAAACAAACAAACATGAAGCAAACTAAATATTCTATCTATATAGCAAGCAAACTCCCTTGATTATGTAGGTGCTGCAACCCAACTTTTTAATCACTTTAACCATTAAACAAATTGAAAAAAATATTATGCAAGCAAAGCTCATAATAAAGAATAATTATTTATATTAAATGAAAGCTAAACATATACAGTTTTTCTCTGATAGATCAATAAAAAATTATTCATAATGCATTTATTGTTATCAGAGAGAAAAAAAAACTATTAGAGAATATAAGACAAATTCATGGAAAATACCTCCTAAGAGTGCGGTTGCGAGATATTGTTCATGGTGCCTACAATAAACTCAATAAACCAATTGCTCCACCTATATCCAATATTCCTTTTATTGTAAAATTAAATTGGATGCTGCAATCTCTAATTAAGGTTTCACTATCAAATATGATTCCAAAAACTTGAGTACAAATGAAAGGGGCCATTTTTGCATGTGCAGTCTCACAATCACGCAGACTATATTACATTATCTACAATTGGTGTAGGTAGCAATATTATTATTACTTGTTTCAGCACTTGTCATTTTTGTCCTATTTGTTCACACATTTTGACAAACTTTCAACTTCTTAGTTCACTAAATGAAATCAATTGAACATATACACAAATTTTACTGCGTGCAATTAAGATAATGCTAAAACAACCCTGTAAGTTTTTTTGAAGTGAAAATTATCATGTTCTGAGACAATTTTTAAGTAGGGATAAATTGGTTAATGAACCAAACTAAAACAAGCATCAATTCATGGTAAGCTCAATAATTTCAACAGAAAAATAATTAGCATACTAGATGGCCTAGAAATTACACTCAAAAGACAAGTTTCAAGCTCAATACTTTCAATGCAATGTTGATCAATATGTGAAAAACTAACACTTGTAAGCCATAAATAACCTTTTTAGTGTAAGATGTTAAACTTGAGTATTCACAGGAATAGAACTACATATCCACCAATTCAAATAGATTCCAAAGCAAACAGTGCAGTTTCAAGCTGCCAAAGCAGTTTCAGACCTCTAATTTATGAAAATTTTGGAGTGTTGATCATAACATAAAAAAAGCAAGCAGTAGCAGCAAATTGATTTAAATTAAGATCTAAAAAAGTCAGACATATGATCAACTTCAAGGATCTCCAAGTTCAGCTGTCGAGGAGAATCGTAGTATCAAACCATGGGATCTGTTTCATTATTTGTAACTTTTAAGTTTCTTTTTTATTCATAATATAGTTGAAATCAATTTGGATTCAACACAAGATTCAATTATCTATTCCAAATACAAAAAAATCGGAATTGGCTAGATAATTATTTCAAGAACATCAAGAAATTCTTAAGCTCTACTAAAAACACTTTTTGATTTTCAAAAAGTTCGATTAAGCTACTAAATTTTAGGCAATATCGATTTAGACTAGAAATTAATTAGAAATAGTGGAGGTTAATCATAACAATAACAAAATCGATTTTCTCAGCTCCATAAAGAACTCGAATAAAATAGAACTCAGCCTGGATGCACAGAAGCAGAAAAATTAGATCAATAAACATGTTGATTTTCACTAAAGAAATACCGAACGAACTAAAATTTTCCAAAGAATTACCCCGGACAACTGATTTTTAGAAAATAACAATTAAAGGACAGATTTTCACTGACCAGAAAATATTATAAAAAAAACTTACCAGAATCCAGACTGTGGTTGCGCACCAGCCGTCGCCGGTCGCTCGAGAGGAGAGAATCACAGACGCGCTTGTTTGAATTGGGGGATGAGTCACCATCACCCAGAAAGAGAGAATCGCAGACCGCTATTGGAATTGAAGGATTGAAAATGGGTTAGGACAGACTTGCGAAAAAAAAAAAACTAAAGAACCATCCAAGTTTAATTCCTTCTGGAATTCCTTTCGTATTGCGAAGAAAAAAATTGTCTTCCCAAAAAAAAAAACATTTTAATTTTAGTGAAGAAGAACAAATAAAACAAAAAAGACAAGAATTGGGGGGAGGGGCGGCGTTCAATTC